>NC_137048.1:29643406-29695906 GCF_032717465.1 Coenobita brevimanus
GCTTTCCATCCTTCGTTTCCTCCATCCCCCCTTTCCCTTTCCTCACCGTCTCATTTCTCTACTTTTGCTTCTTCCCTTCTCCTTCCCTCCAGACTCTTTCCTCCTTTCCAAATCTTCATCTTCTCTGCACTGATGCGTTTTCTCTGCTCGGCAATTCGCTCATCCCTCTTCCCTTCCCTTTCCTCGCCTTCCCTTCCCGTTTCCATTTCTCTCTTTTTCTTCCCTACCCTTCCTTCTCCTCTTCTCCTATGCCCTGCCCTCCGCTCCTGCCTTTCCCCTCTCCGTCCCTTTCCTTTCCCTTTCGTTTCCTTTCTTTTTCTTCCTTTACACCTGCTCCTTCTCTTTCTCCAGTCCTCACCTCTCCTTCCTTTCTTTCTCCCCTTTTCTTCCTCTCTTCCTCCTTATCCTCTTCCCCTCCCTTCCCTTAGTTTCGTCAGTTCTTTCATCTCTGCCTTCCCTTCCTACCCTCGCCCTCCCCTTCCCTCTCTTCCCTTCTCGTCCCTTCCTCTCCCTCTCCCATCCCTTCCATTCCCCTCCCCTCCCCTCCATCCCCTTCTCCACCCCTCCCCTCCCCAGTCCACTCAACTGTACACCACAAATTAATTAGTGACAATAGAAAAGTACATCTCTCTCCCCTATACAACCGCTCTCTCTCTCTCTCTCTCTCTCTCTCTCTCTCTCTCTCTCTCTATCCTTTTCTCCGACTCCTGTGCACTGTATTAGTATTAAGGCATATTAGTATTAAGGTCGGACCACCTCGTAGGGACCGTAAGGTCTGTGTGGTCTGTGTATCTATGTCTATGTAACTCTCTCTCTCTCTCTCTCTCTCTCTCTCTCTCTCTCTCACACACACACACACACACACACACACACACACACACACACACACACACACACACTTTTGCTCTCGCTCTCTCCACCTCTTTTCAACTTCCTCGCTCCGCTCTCTCTCTCTCTCTCTCTCTCTCTCTTGTCACGCTTTCACACCCATTTACCCTCTCCTTTATACTACCTCTCCCTCTCTTCCCACCCTCTCGTTCTCTCTTTTTTCTCGCACTCCCCTCTCCTCCCACACGCTCTCTCTCTCTCTCTCTCTCTCTCTCTCTCGTCTCGCCCTCACCAGCTTACTCTGTTATCGCTCTTACACTCTCATGCTCCCTATACACTCGTATCTTAAACGCATTATTTCCTCTCTCTCTCTCTCTCTCTCTCTCTTTCTCTTCAGATCATTGCTTTCGTTCCCACCCCTTTTTCTTCCGTTCTTTCTCTTCCCATTCACTTCTCCCTCTTTCCCTTTCGTTCGCTTTGCCCATCTTCCTTCTCTCTCCCACCTCTCTTCTTCCCTTCTCTTCTTCAGTCCCTCTCATCTTCTCCACCTCTTCTCAATTCCTCTCTTCTCCTCTCCTCCCTCTCAGTTCCTCTCTTCTCCACTTCTCCTCCCCCCTCCCCTCCTCCCTTCCTCACCTCATGTAACGAACCATAATGAAGGAAGAAACAGTGTTATATCGACGTTGGTGTAGTGGTGATGGTGGTGGTGCGGGTAGTGGTGAGTGGTGTTGGGTGGTGCTAGAGGGGTGGTTGAGAGGGTTATTAGGCTTTGTTTGTGATGCTGTGGGTTAAGTGGTGATGGTGGTAGTGATGGTGGTGGTATTAGTGGTTGTTGTTGTTGGTAGTTGAAGTGGTAGTGGTGGTTGTAGTGGTGGTGGTGATTGTGATTGTGGTGGATTGTGTTGATGGTTGTTGATGATGGTGGTAGTACTTTTGATAGTGGAGATAGTGTTGGTGATATAAAGTAGTGATATTGGAATCTACGATGGTTTTAATTATGTACTTGGGTGATCTTAATTATATTGTGGTAGTGGTTGTTGTGGTTGATTGTGGTAGTGGTTGATGTGGTTGATTGTGGTAGTGGTTGATGTGGTTGATTGTGGTAGTGGTGTTTGTTGTGGTGGTGGTGGAGGTTAAAATCAACTGTTCTTGATAATTTTTACTGTTGTTTCTGATGTTCTTGCTTTTGTTGCTTTTGTTTTAATTTTTGGAGGATACTGTTAACATTAGCATTTTTATCGTTGTTTGTTCTGTAATGTGGTAAAGTTTGTGGTGGTGATGGTGGTGGTGGAGGTGGATATGCCCTCTTTAGTTTGTAGCGATTTTGATGTTATACTCATTTTTCTTTAACTTAGTCTAAAATTACCATCCCGCCATCTTGAATGCTGAGTTGTAATGATAGATTAACACTAGAGAATTATGTTAGTCACGAAGAAGAGGGGTGTAGAGCCGTTGCAATGTCTTTTCATGCCATTGATATAGGTGAAATAAGCTGCTAAAGGACGAGAATCTAGGCCAAGTTAGTGTAAAATAAATATAGTAATGTTAGTTGAGTGTAGCTGTTGCTGTTGCTCTTGTATTGCTCCCATCATTGTTGTTTTTTGCTGTTGTTATTGTTTTCGTTGTTATTATTATTATTTCACTGTTGCTATGTGTGCACATGATTATATTTGCATTTTAATTTTTGCTTTTACTGTAATTCGGTAATAATGGTAACGGTGCTTCCATTAGGTCTGATTATTGGGGTGAGTGTTGAATGAAATTCTAACTTTTTGTTATGAGTGGCTGTATTTGTTGATTCTCAGCTTCTGTCTCTCTGGGCGAGCAGTTCCGTCGCCCACAGGTAAGCAACTGCATATGTGGTGCCATCCTGCAGTTGCGGTACAACACGAACACCGGTAGTAGGGATCCGGCGCCCTTTCTGGTAGACAGCATCTCACTAGGATAGAAGCAGGGTTCTTACCACGGCGAGGTGCTGGGAAATATGGGGAGGTTTGGCTCCCGGGTGGACGCCGCAACTGCTCCACCCCGGTTCACAGCGCCACCATATGTAGGTTTCTCATCAGAGCCTGTAGTTGGTTGTACTAATATTTTTTAGTGGTTGTTGCTGTTCATGTGTAGGTAGCAAGATACTGATGGCTGATGATGATGATGATGATAATGATGATGATGATGATTTGCTGTTGCGTTTGATGATGGTAACTTTTGTTTTGGTGTTCACGATGTTCTTTTATTGCCTTTGTTGTTGTTGTTGTAGTGGGTGAACGTTATTATATTAGCATTTTTATGGTTGTTTGTTGTGTGGCGCGGTAATGGTGGTGGTGGTGGTGGTGGTGGTTATATTAGCCCGGAATATTGGAGTTGATGGTGTTGTTGTAGTGGGTGTAGGTATGTTGGTAGTGAAAGTATTATGGTTTTAGTTGTAGTAGTTGTGGTTGTTGTTGTGGTTGTGATTGTGGTGGTGGTGGTTGTTCTTGAGGTTGTTGCAGGTGTGATTGTGATTGTAATTGCAGTTGTCGCTCTAGTTGTAGAACTTAGAGTTGCAGTTTTAGTTATGGATAGTTGTGGTTGTAGTTAGAATTGTAGTTTTAGTTAAAATTGCAGT
Organism: Coenobita brevimanus; assembly: GCF_032717465.1. Classification (NCBI taxonomy): domain Eukaryota; kingdom Metazoa; phylum Arthropoda; class Malacostraca; order Decapoda; family Coenobitidae; genus Coenobita; species Coenobita brevimanus. The sequence goes on from NC_137048.1 coordinate 29,646,840, forward strand.
TGTGGTTATTGTTGTAGTTTTAGTTATGTTTAGTTATAGTTAAAATTGTGGTTGTAGTTATAGTGGGTTATATATGAAGTTCTTGAAATAACTGTGTTTTAGCAATAGTTGTAATTATAGTTGTAGTTAGGTAGTAATTATAGGTTGTGGTTGTAGTTATGGTTGTAGTTATGGCCATGGAAATCTCTCATATACATTTTTTTTTATCTCTTCATTTCCTGTTTGTATTCTTGTTTCGTTATTGTCTCTTTTTACGCCATTCTTTATCGTTACTATTGCGTTATTTACGACGAAACTTTTTGTGGTAACTGCAATTGCCAATAAAAACTTGTTGAGGCCTGTTGTGGTGCCTGTTATGGTGGTGGTGTGGTGTGGTGGTGTGGTGTGGTGGTGTGGTGTGGTGTGGTGTGGTGTGGTGTGTTGGTGTTGGTGTGGTGGTGGTGGTGGCGGCGGCGAGTGATAGTGGTGGTAATAATGATGGTAGCCATGGTGGTGGTTGATTAGTGTGGTGGCTGTAGTGGTTTTATGGTATGTTTGTAATGTGATGGTAGTAGTGGTTTATGTCGGAAATGTTGGTAGTCATGGTAATAGCAATGGTAGTGGTGTTAAAAGTAACGGTAATGTTGATTGTAGTGGAGGTGATCGTGGTAAAAGCGCTGGTGATAGTGAGGTGGTAATGGTGATGGTGATAGAAGCAGGAGCAGCAGTAGTAGTAATAATAGTAGTAATTGTAGTAGTAGTAGTAGTAGTAGTAGCAGCAACCCCAGGCACATCTGAAACGTAAACCTGGTGAACCGCAGGCTTAAGCAGTCCACCATCCTCCTTTCGACGGATAGGAGAGTAATTGAGGGACATTTGTATATAACCAGCACTTGGGCCGCCTGGTTGTATTAGTGCCACCACGTGAAGGCGTCCCTCTCCCTCGTAATGAAGTGATTAAATATACCGGACGACCTGAGCCTAGCCTGGGGACCCTACATATTATTCTTGGTAATACTGGATTGGATGTTAAGCCTTCCTCTTTATAGCACGTCAGTCCGATGGTAGCCTCCGGGCCTTCCTTCTTTGCTATCATTGGCTGCTATTCTCATTAGGTAAGGAAGCGCCCTAACACCTCTTCCTTAGCGATTTATTTTTGGATATGCCTAGTTAGTGTCCTTTTGTACGTTATCAATGGAAGGTTAGGCGATATTGGAAGGATTTATGTAAAACGGAAGAGGACAGTAAGGTGTAATCAACAAAATAACTCACTTAGGAAAAGGTGTTAGGGAGCTTCTGTATCTGACGAGAACACGATCCCTTGTCTTCGTCTAACAAAATAGTTACCTTATTTATTACCTACCGTATAGCAGTGTCGAAAGGATTAATAGGTATGTTATTGTTTGCTTTCCCCTGCACTCCTTTACTGGTTCTGAAACATTACTTTTATCCTTTATTTTGCTCTTTTTTTTTAACATTTTTATACCTGTGTTTATTATATTTTGATGTCGCTCTCATATATTCTCTCTCTCTCTCTCTCTCTCTCATATGCTCATTCCACTTTTCCATTATTTTTCCTTGTTTCAGTAAAACATTTTGATACGTGTGTTTCTGATATTTTGGCCGTTCTTCATAATTATTTATTTTTTTACTTTGGTTCCTTTTTGTGTAAATCTTTTCCCACATCTTTCTATGGTCTTTCCTTTTCTCTCTCTCTCTCTCTCTCTCTCTCTCTCTCTCTCTCTCTCTCTCTCTTTCTCTCTCTCTCTCTCTCTCTCTCTCTCTCTCTCTCTCATTTCCTTCTCTTTCTCAGAGTTTTGTTATTTTCTTTAGTTCTTCACTGTTTTGTCTTCTCTCTCCCCTTACCCTAGTAAAGTGTTTTGCTCTTGTCACCTCCCTGTTAGTTTCATTTCCTCTGTTTTTCTTCCCTCTTCTCACTTTTTACTCGCCTGATTTTTTTTCTCTCTCTCTTACTCTGTTTTTGCTTCATTTGCACTATTTTTTTTCATAATTCTTCCTTTTTCATACTTTTTTTTTCCCCAACATCAGTCTCATTTTTCCTAATTCTCTCTTTTTTTTTCCTGTTTTCTTTTTCATGTTATTCTTTCTCACTGTCTTTTTCTTTTTTGTTGCACTGTTCTTTTTCATCTCCATATGACCATTTATTTTTCGTCTCGGTTTCCCCATTCCCTTTTTCTTGCATTTTTACTTTATATTATTTTTTTGCTTTTTGACCCTCATCTTATCTTCTTTATCCCTCCTCTCTGTATTTCCTTTTTTCCTCTTTTTTCTCTTCCACTCATTTTCGTTTCCGCCTCACGTTTCCTCATCATTTTCTTTTTTTCCCTACTGTATTATCTTTTTGCTTCCTTTCTTTCTGCTTACTTTCTCTTTTCCTCTCTCCATGTTTATGCCTTTGTATGTTCTCGTTTCTTTGAAGTTCTTCTCGTCACTTTTCTTCTAGTTCTGCTTTTCCTCTCAAGTCCCTCCTCTTCTCCACGTTTCTTTTCTCGCGTTCCTACTTTTCTTCACGTTCCTTCTCTTCACTCTTCGTTTCTTCACACATTCCTCCTCTCCTTCACGATTCTTTTCCTCTCATTTTTCTTCTCCACGTTTATACTGACCTCACGTTCCTACCCTTCTCCAAGTTTCTTTTCCTCTTACTTTCTCTTCTCACTTTTCTTTTCCTTCCGCGTGCCTCCTCTTCTCTCACGTTTCTACTCTTCTTCACGTGTTCTCTCACGGTTCTCCGCTTCTCAAAGTTTGTTTTGCTTAAAAGTTCCTTTTCTCCTCCACATTTCTTTTCACGTTTCTTCTCTCCACTTTTCTTTTGCCTCACCTTTTCCTTTTACCTTCCTTCACTTGTCCCTGTTTCTTTTCTGAACGTTCTTTCTCTCCACTTTTCTTCTCATGTTCCACCTTTTCCTGCACCTTTTCTTTCAGACTCCTTGTTTTCCCCCAGTTTCTTTTTTTCTCACATTCGTTCTCCCTACTTCTCGCCACGTTCCTCCTTTTCCCCATTTTTCTTCCCACGTTCCTCCTTTTCCTCTCCGTTTCTTTTTCCTCTCACGTTTCTTCTGCTCACAAACCCTGTCATTAATTCATGGTGCGCCCTGTCGTGTTTACCTTGACGACAGTTCTCTAAATACCCGAGCTGTTTACTTCAGAAACTTTTAGCATGGACCAACTTTTTCCACGCTCTTTTGGGAGGTGTTGTGGAGTGTTGCGAGGGGGGCGATGTGGGTGTTGGGTGGTGTAGAGTGCGGGATGGTGTGTGGGGTGTGGTGGGGTGTCAAAAGAGTGTGGGGTGTTGTTAAACGTTTTGGTGCGTTATGGGTGAGTGGGTTTTGTGTTAAATGTTGTTGTTAGGTGGGGGTGTTGCGGGGTGTGGGATGTTGTGAGAGGGGGTGTTTGGAGAGTGTGTGCGGAGTGTTAAATGTTTTGGTGCACTGCATTTGGGTGTCGTGGGATTTGGGGTGTTGTGAGAGGGGTGTGTGTTGGGGGATGGTGTGTGCAATGGAGTGTTATTAGGCTGTTGTGGGGTGTGGGATGTTGTGAGAGATTGTGTTTGTGAAGGGAGTTTGGGATGTTAAATGTTGTGGTGCGTTGTAAGAGTTTGTTGTGGGGTGTGGGGAGTGGGATAAGGTGTTGGAATGTTTGAAGGGCGTGTTGCTTGGTGCTGGATGGTGGTGTCAAGGGAGTATGGGGTTAGTTTAGGATGGTGTTACACCCGCGCGAGCTGGAAACAATGCCTGTGTAATATTTTGATGCGTGTGTGTGTGTGTGTGTGTGTGTGTGTGTGTGTGTGTGTGCGTGTGCGTATGTGTGTGCGCGCGTTTGAGTGAAGCCTGGTTGCAGAGCGTTCATGGAGCTATAAACTGCTGTCATTAAATGCGAGGGTGTGTGCGAGAGATGCCCTAAAAGGTGATGTGACAGCGTGAGGTACTTTAAGCTGTTGTGAGGTGATGTGAGGGTGAGTGGAACAACTAAGGGATGCCATGAACCACAGTAACATCCATAAACTGCAGTAGGATGATGTTAGGTGATATAAGGGGCTATAAGATGATGTGAGACCGTACGATGTGCTAGTTGCTGTTAGTGCCATAAACTGCTGCATGCTGGGAATTACTTGCTGACATACTATAAACAGCAATGATGTGCCATAAACCGCCGTGACGCTCGCTTACTTGTTGTGACGTCCTTAAACTGCCGTATGCTAAAACTGCGTGTTATTAAATGCTGTGACCTGCTGGGTGGTGGAAGAACACCAGACACCTTAACATGACTCTCCTGCAGACCTTTACGCCTGACCAAATCCCGCGTGGGCGTGAAAGTTGACTCATTCGTAGCTGACTCGTGTGAATAGCCTTTGATGCCTTAACTGCGCTTCCACGTCAAAATGAAACCACTGGATGATGAAACGCGAGTGACTGTGAAACCTTCCCACTGTGACCTTATATTTCTCACTCGGCAAAGGTGAACCATTTGTAGGTAGAAGATGAATAACCTTACCTGAAAAATGAGTTTAATTGACACGATCTGAGCCTCACCCCAATTTAGACTCTTCAGGTATGAATGGAGGTGGGAAATATACAGGTATATATAGATAGATGAGAGGAGGAAGGGATGGAAGGAAGCCGTAGTGTTATGTATAGGAGAGAGAGAGAGAGAGAGAGAGAGAGAGAGAGAGAGAGAGAAATACTTCACCGATTTCTCACTTGTACTCACACTATCCCTATTTTTTTTTTTCTACGTTGACTTTCTCGTGCCTCAGTTTTACTTCTCGTGTGTGTGTGTGTGTGTGTGTGTGTGTGTGTGTGTGTGTGTTACAATCCGTTCCACCATTTTCTTTCTTCATTCTCTCATTTTAGCTGTTAAGAGAAAACCTAAGATTAGTTTAGTTACTGAAAACACTGAGTTTAAGAGGAAAACGAAATTAATTAGTGAAACTTACCCGTAACTTCTTCCCAGCTCAGCCCTGATTCTCTCTCTCTCTCTCTCTCTCTCTCTCTCTCTCTCTCTCTCTCTCTCTCACACACACACACACACACACACACACACACACACACACACACACACACACACACACACACACACACACACACACACACACACAATTCCTTAAAGTAGGCAATCATTTTACGTATGAAAGGAAGATTGTAGATTACTCTGGCGCCTGGCAACATTGAAATCAACGTGAAAATCGTGTTAGGGCACCATTTTATTTTTTTATTCTCGTCCTTCCACTTCAGAGATGACTTTCTTGTTTTACGTGTTTTAAACTTTTTTTTTTTTCCCAAACACGATAAGTTTATAATAGTGAAAGAGATTTTAGTTTAGCGCCTGACAGCAGATAAATCAGGAGAAAAATCACGTCAATTTGCTTAGCACTTATTCAAAATTCCCGTCCCACCATTTTTGTTCTTATGAAAATTCCGCCCCCCCCCCCCCCAAAAAAAAAAAAAAAAAAATGCATAAGTCTCGCCGCTGACAACCTTGAAATCTGGACACAAAATCAGGTCACGACGTCCAGTCCTGACAAACCAAGTTTTTTCTTTATTCCTCCATTTTTTTTTTATTCGTATGGACATTTTAAACATTTCTAGGCGATGAAGAAAATTGTATATCAGTCGTGCAGGATAAAACAGCTATACATCCTAGTGCCGTATGCTGAAATCTTAAAGTGGGATACACCCCCCCAAAATTTGAAGATGATTTTTAAAGTACTTGGCAATGATGGAACGTACTTGGCCTTCCTATACGGTGCTGACTGCTTTTATATATATGGTATGCAGACTGACCACACGAAATAACCTCAAACCTTCCATAAATGACCGTAAAAAATTTGGGTTTTGCACTCTGCGTTGCGATGTAAACTAAGCATACATTGTTTGAACGCAGCGTCAATTTTTTTCATCATTTATAATCATCGTAACATTTTCGCCTCTCAGAATCAAGTTGCAACATTTTAGGTATCGAAGCAAAATCGCACCTCACTCTCGATCCATATCTCGTTAGGTGAGGAGGCTCTCTAACACCTCTCCCTTAGCGATTTATTTTATGGATATAGCTGGCAAATATCCTTTTGCACGTTATTCATGCAGTGTAAGGCAATACTGGAAGGATTTATAATAATTACAATAGGACAGTGAGGTGTAATAAGAAAAAATGCTCAGGAAAAAATGTGATAAGCAAAATAAATTGCCTAGGAAAAGGTGTGAGGGAGCTTCCTTAACCGACGAGAATACAGGCCCAACAATTTTGAAACCTGGACGCAGAATCTAAATATATCGTCCACTCGTCACAAGTCAATATCGTCCGACCCTCTCTCGTCCGCCTGGCTGAGAGGATCATTGCAGCGACCGTGAAATGTTGCAGCGAGAAGGCCAGCAACACACTGCCCTTTGATCCCATGTTGACGAAAGATACTGCGGACTTGGCGGTGCAACGAAGGGAGGGAGAGTTGTATGAATTTGTGTGTGTGTGTGTGTGTGTGTGTGTGTGTGTGTGTGTATTTATATATATACAGTAAATACGAGAGTGGTAGCTGCCACGGTCGACAGAGAAGACTATCTCTCCCTTTCGTATTCTCTCTCTCTCTCTCTCTCTCTCTCTCTCTCTCTCTCCAAAGACCTTCTCTCAAAAAATATATGTTTTCACGTTCTATTAGTGCTGCAAGCATGAATGTATAACGAGGGAGGGGGATGTCCTGTGTGTGTGTGTGTGTGTGTGTGTGTGTGTGTGTGTGTGTGTGCCAGGTTAGTAGTAAGGTTGGTTGTCTCTCTCTCTCTCTCTCTCTCTCTCTCTCTCTCTCTCGTACATGTTCAGTATAGTATATAGATTATTTGAGTCATATAACTTGTATTTGTCTGATTTTTATCTTTCTAATATTAGATCATCTTTCTTCTTTTTAACTCTTATTTTCTCCCTTTCCTCTCTTGCACCTCTCTTTCTCCCTTTCCTCTCTTGCACCTCTCTTTCTCCCACTCCTCCCTTGCACCTCTCTTTCTCCCACTCCTCCCTTGCACCTCTCTTTCTCCCTCTCCTCCCTTGCACCTCTCTTTCTCCCTCTCCTCCCTTGCACCTCTCTTTCTCCCACTTCTCTCTAGCCCCTGTCTTTCTACCTCTCATATTCTCTTTGTGGCACAGACTCTCTTTTTCTTCCACACACCCTTTGTTCTCTCACATCTCTCTCTTTCTCAGTTTCTCCCGTGCTCGTCGTTCAGTCTCTCTCTGTCTCTCTGTCTCTCTCTCTCTCTGTCTCTCTCTCTGTCTGTCTGTCTGTCTGTCTGTCTCTTTCTCTCTCTCTCTCTCTCTCTCTCTCTCTCTCTCTCTCTCTCTCTCTCTCGTGTATACTGTAGATTCTAGTCTCCTAAAACTGATATTTTCGATTTTACAGTGTTACTATGGGCGTTGGTCTTTACCCGTACGTCGCAAAGGGGGGTTATTATGGAGAAAGAGAGAGAGAGAGAGAGAGAGAGAGAGAGAGAAAGTGAGCGTATAAATCTGATCCAGAGAAACATAAGATTAACCGATGTGAAAAATAGGAAGGGAGGAGTAGAAAAGCGGAAAGGGAAAATAGATGTGTAAATCACTGAAAAGCCAGGCGAGGAAGGGGAGGAGGAGAGCGTGAGAATACATTATTAAGTAGAAAGAGGGAGGGAAACGGGAAAATGAAAAAAGAGAAATCGCTAAAAGTATATTGTTCAACAGGTGTAAAGGTCAGAGCAGAAAATATGGATACACGTGATTGTAATTAAGGAATAAGATGAATAGAACTTAATATTGTGAAAAATTGAAAGGATAGGGAGGATGATAAGGTGAAAGAAAAATGCAGTATTGTTTTAAGCGTTTCAATAAGATTACGTTTTCCTTGTCTTTTTCATCCATTCTCTCTCTCTCTCTCTCTGCGATTGCCAGACGATTTCATTCACATTAGGAAAATTACCTGATGATGAGGGAGTTACTGAAGGCTTTATCTAACCCCTCCATTTCTTTCAGTCTCTCCAGAGCTGAATAAAATCGTCTGGAAATAACAAGAATAAAGTGGAAAAAATACGTCACCAGATGCAAGGGGTTAAGGGAGAATGTGAAGAAAAGGAAAAGATTAAGAAATTTATAAAGAGGAATAATTGATTAAAAAAAAAAAAAAGAGGGGGATGGAAGATTATATTAGCTGATTTTGGGGAAGTTAGTGAAAATAAACGTAAGACTATGTTAGAGAGAGAGAGAGAGAGATGTAAGCATAAATTATTACACAGATTGACAGGGAACAGAAAAGTGCTGCGAGAAGCGTACAAAAATATTGGAGAGAGAGAGAGAGAGAGAGAGAGAGAGAGAGAGAGAGAGAGTGATTTAGGCTGGTCAGTATCACCAAAATAATTATTTAAGAAAATTATTCAGCTTACGAACAGGTATCAGAGAAAAGGAAAAGACAAATGGAAAATAAATCTAGACAGAGATGGAAAATAAGTGTGACAGAGGAAGGAAGAGAATACGTAAGTAAGGAATGAGACATGGAGGAGCAAAAATGAAGAAAGTGCGAGAAAATGTGAGAGAACGTGAGAAAATGTAAGAAAATGTGAGAAATCAGGAAGAGAAAAGAAATCAGTAAATCTCGGATGCGAAGGCGGAAGGAGAAAATGGAAAATAGCACGGAGATGAAAAAAAGAAGGAAATGAAAGGGAAAAAGAAATGTGTGATGGATAAATAGATAGATGGATAGATAGACAAGAAAGAGAGAGAGAGAGAGAGAGAGAGATTTAAAGACAGGAAGAATAAAAATGTAGAATAGGGTCAGGAAAGGACGACAAGGAAAAATTTCAAGTAGGAAGTATGGACAAAATGAAAATTTGAAGAGAGAATGGAAAGAAGAAATCGAAAGAGACAGAATATTGTAAAAAAAAAAGTTAGATGAGAGATTATTGTAAAAAAAAAAAAATAGATGGAAGGAATGATAGTTGACTTAAAGAAGAAAGAAGAGGAAACGTCAGCCACAAAAAAAAAAAAGTAATTGATTGTGGGAAAGAATGACTGGAGAGAGAGAGAGAGAGAGAGAGAGAGAGAGAGAATCATAGAAGACTAATGGTAACGAAACGGAGAGAAGTTAGAGAAAGAGAAAGTAAGAGAGAGCGAGAGTGGTAGGGAGAGGAGGATGAACAATCGCGCGATTCCCAAGAAAAGTTAAAAGAGACAAGGAAAATTTGAGAGAAAGAAAGAGGAAAATAAAGGGAGAGAGGAATGGTGTGACAGACAGAACGTACGGACAGAGAGAGAGAGAGAGAGAGAGAGAGGGAGGGAGAGAGAGAGAGAGAATCACGGACGAGGGACTGCCAGCAATCGGAAACACATCAGGGCTATCGGGCTACCGGCAGCCGCGGTATCACGGACAAGAATTTCTGGAGACGGAGAGACGGAGAGAGATAGGAAGGAGAGAAAGACGGAGAGAAGTGAGAGGGAGAGAGGTGGAGGGATAGGTGGGGGGGGGGGAAGAGAAGGATGGATTGGTGGGAGAGAGATGGAGGGATATGGGAGTGAGAGAGATGGAGAGATATGGGAGGGAGAGAGAAAGAGGTAGGTGGGAGGGAGAAACAGAGAGATAGGAGGGAGGAAGAGAGATAGGAGGGTGAGATGGAACAAAACCGATGGAGAGAGACGGGGGGGGGGAGGAGGTACTGAGACGGAGTGGGGAAGGAAAGAGAACTAGAGAATAAGAGACGGAAGAAGGGAGAGACGTAGATAGAAAGGATAGAGAAGGATGGAGAGATAGGAGAGACAAGGATAGGAGAGATGGAAAAAATAGGATAGGAGATAGGAGGAGGTGGTCGAATCGGTAGACAAGTGTTCTGATATCCTAATAGACACGAGTTCGATTCCCGTCTGGGGCAGAGAATTGTTTAAGAAGTTGAATTTCTTTAAAACAGTCTATTTTGATCTTCCATAAGACCTGTTGACATATTATAATAACACTCCCGCTAACACCGATACACCAGTCCTGTATGAGGTCAGTATAGACGGTGTGTGTTAGTGCCAAAGTGATGAGATGTGGAGGTGTATGATGCGTAGGTGGACTGGTGGACCTTAGGGAATGGGGTGTTGAGGTTATGCCCAGAGTCGGACGCATAAAAGAAATAGAGAGAGAGCGAGAGAGAGAGAGAAGAGAAGAGGAAACGAGGGATGAAGATTGTAGAAGACGGAGAGGAGAGACGAAATTGGAGAAGTAAAAGGAGAGAGGGAGAAAGAATGGAGAGATAGAAGGAGGGACGGAGAAAGATGGGAGAGGTAAAAGAAGGGAGGGAAAACGTTAGGGTACATGGTAAAAGGAAGGGAGAAAATCGGAGGGGAGAGGAAGATAGCAGGGAGAAAGAGAGAAACCACATTAAGGACAGTCGGTATGACGAACTAGATTATGAGAGAGAGAGAGAGAGAGAGAGAGAGAGAATGTATAAACCAGGAATTGAGGGAAACAAAGAAGGAAGTGTAGAGAGGTAAGAAGAATTGGGAAGAAGAACGGGAAGAGAGAAGGAACAGAGGAAGGAATATGGCAAGTAGGAACAGAGAGAGAGAGAGAGAGAGAGAGAGAGAGGAAAAGTAAAAATAAGAGTTAGAATTAGAGAAAAAAGAAGGAAAATGACGATAGTGAAAGGGGAAAATGAAAAGGAGGAACTAATTGGCCGACAAAGGGTGAAAGACAAAAGGGAAATGAAAAAGATATGAGCAGAGAAATTATAAGAGAAATAAGTATGGAAAAACATGGAAAAAAGGCAAGAGAATAAAATAAATAAATGCGAAAGTGAAAGGGAAAAATGACTGATACAAAAAAATGAAAGTACGAAAAATAGGCGAAAAGAAAAATTTGGGAAGAAATAAAGCAAAATATGAGAATCCGAAAAAGAAAGAAAATGTGTTGGATCGGAAAAATGAAAAATGAAAACAGTAATTAGTAGTAAATAGCACTGAGAAAAATGATGTAAGAAAATGAATGGAGAAACAGTAAGAGACGGAAATTGACACACACACACACACACACACACACACACACACACACACACACACACACACACACACACACACACACACACACACACACACACACACACACACACACACGGTGATTTGGTATTACTAATGTTGGTACGATGGAAGTTAAAGGTGGAGAGGAGGTATTAAGAAAAGAAAAAGAGAAATTAAAAAGGGAGAGAATATGACAAAATAAGAAAAAGTGGAAGAAAAATACTAAAAGAAAAAAGAATTCTCCCATTCCCTGATTCTCCTTCCCTTCAGGTGTAAAAAGGAAGGACTGAAAAGGGTTAGCGAGTGGAAGGATTAAAAACAAGAAAAAACAGATGATTCTTTCTCCTCCCTTCTCTTTTATCTTAGAGAGAGAGAGAGAGGGTGCAGGAAGGGAGGTGGATGAGAGACAGACAGGGTGGAGGGAGGGAGGAGGAGGAGGAGAGAGAGGGAGAGGAGGGAGGGAGAGAAATAGAGGTACGCAAGTGCCTTAATGTGTGTGTGTGTGTGTGTGTGTGTGTGTGTGTGTGTGTGTGCATATGAAAATAGGAAAAGTAGCATGCCAAGACAGGAAAACTAAAATTTCACAAAAGGGAATAGGAAAAACATGAGAGAAAGGGATGTAAAGCGGAATAAATGAAGTAAAGAATAGTGAAAGGAAATGCAGGAAAATGAGAAAGGTGAAGAGGATTGCTTGATTGATTGGAGAATGATGGTCGTGGCGGCGTGACAGGAGAGAGAGAGAGAGAGAGAGAGAGAGAGAGAGAGAGAATTAGATTACAGAAGGTATTGTGTAATTGAATGAGAATGGAACGAATTTGATGAGAGATATGTAGATAGGTTGGTAGGTTGGTCGGTAGGTAGGTAGGTAGGGAGAGAGAGAGAGAGAGAGAATAACCTTTCCTTTGCCATCCTCCCGACCTTTCAATCCCGAACCTTATTGACCAAATTCCCCTCAATGGGTTGGCATCCTCCTCCTCTCCTCCTTCCCTCTACGTCTTCTTCCTCCTCTCAGTCTTCCTTCTCTGATTCTTCCTGCTCATTTCGGTCTTCCTCTTTCTCTGTTGCCCTCTTCTTCCTCCTCTCCTTCCTTCCTCTTCGTCGTCCTGCTCTCCTCAGTCTTCATCCTCCTCTCTGTCTCCTTCTTACTTTCTCTGTATCTTCCTCCTCCTCCTCTCTCTCTCTTCCTTTGCCTCTCTTCTCCTCTGTCTGTCTGTCTGTCTGTCTCTCCTTTTTCTCCATTTTCCTCTTCTTCTTCTTCTTCCTCCTCCTCCTCTTCCTCCTCCTCCTCCTTATCAGTCTTCCTGTATCAGTCTTCCTTCTGTTTCTTTATTCCTCCTCCTACCAGTCTTCTTCCTGCTTTTACTCTTCCTCTTCGTCTCGATCATCAGGCTTCTTTTTCTTCCTCCTTCTTTCAGCTTTTCTCCTCCTTCCTCATTCCTTCTTATTTTCCCTCTCTGTTTCCTGCTCTTAGGTTCTCTGTCTCCTTCCTCTTTTCTCCATCTTCCTCCTGCCTCCACCTCCCCCCTCCACCCCCTTCTTTTCCTCATTTTCCTCCTGCCTTCCTCCGGGCAATCTCCTTTCTTCTTTTTTCCTTCCTTCATATCCCTCCTCCATTTTCCGTCAACTTTTCTTTTTTCTCCCCTCTCCATCTCCCTCCTCCTCCTCCTCCTCCTCCTCCTCCTCCTCCTCCTCCTCCTCACCACGACCCTTCCTCCACCCTTTTCTTAATCCTCCACTTTCTTCCTCTAAATCTTAAGAGGATCACCATTCTCTCTCTCTCTCTCTCTCTCTCTCTCATCTACCATACCGTTGTTTTCCCTCATTCTCTCATTTTACCTTCTGTCCTTTTCTGGCTTCCCTTTTCTTTCTCGTCTTCTCTTTTTCATCTGTTTCATTTCCCTTTCCTCCTCCTCCTCCTCCTCCTTCTCCTAAATCCCTTTCTTCGTAGGTATAATCTCTCTTTGACCACTCGCTCACCTCCTTTCTCCTCCCATCCTCTCCCATCACTCCTCCCAGCAGTCTCCCTCCACCCTCCTCCCCCCCCTCTCTCTCTCTCTCTCTCCCTCTCCATTTAACCTTAAGGTCTCAGAAAAGTGATCCGTCTTGAGAACTTGCCTCTTTACCGCCTCTCCTCTCTCTTCTCTCTCCTCTTTTTTCTCTCTTTCTCTACCCTTTTCTCCAGCCTCTCCTTTTTGTCTTCTTTCCTCTCTTGTCTTCTCATCTCAGTCTTTTCCTTTTTAATTCTTTTTTCTCTTCCCGTTTTCCTCTCCTCTCCTCTCCTCTCTTCACGTTTCTTTCCTCTTGTTTTTTCTTCAGTTTTCTTCTTTCCTCCTTACTCTTTTCTACTCTTACTGTGGTGTCTTATCTCCTCTCTTTCCTTTTGTTTTTTTCTTTATTTTTCTTCGTCATTTGTACGTACTATCTCCTTATCTCAGCATTTTCTTTATATTTCATGTCTTTTCATCTTTTTTTTCCTCTTCTAACGTCTCTCTCTCTCTCTCTCTCTCTCTCTCTCTCACACACACACACACACACACACACACACACACACACACACACACACACACACACACACACACACACCTTGTAAGATAGAGGAAAAAAGCAAAAATCAAAGGAAGACGAGATAGGCTAGAAGTGAAACAGACGAGAGAGAGAGAGAGAGAGAGAGAGAGAGAGAGAGAGAGAGAGGAAAGTAGGCGTTAAAAGACAGAAAAATTGAAGGCGCTAGAGTTCAGAAAAAGAGCGGTAGAAAAAAAAAGGAAAAAATCGGGAAGGAGCAAAGAAAAGTGATAAAAGAAGGTGGAGGAGGGAACTGACAGCGTGAAGGAGGGAAACATGAAGGAAGGAAGGAGGGAGGAAGTAAGTATGAGGGAGGGAGTTAATAAATGAAGGCAGGAAGTACTGAAGGAAGAATGAAGTAAATAGTGAATGAAGGAAAGGCAGAAATCAGAAATACAAGCTGAAGGAAGGATGAATGGATGAAAAGCAAAAGATTGAAGTAAAGAAAAGGTCAGAGAAATAAATAGAATCAAGGAAGAAATAAAGGCTGAATGAATGAATGACAACAAATGAAGGATGAAGGAAGGAGGAAAAGAAATCAGTATGATGAAGGAATGAAGAAGAAAAGTTGAAGAAGCAAAGAAAAAAGCAAATTAATGAAAGAAAAACGAATGTGTTAAATAAGGAATGGAAGGGAAAATGAATAAGACTGAATGAATGATTGAATGAGGACTGAAAGAATAAATGAAGGAATGAAGGAAGGAATAAAGGCAGCGTGAAGGAAGCTCGTGCACATGATATTGGAAATACATCTGAACAGGCAGGGAGGAACTCAGGCTGACAGTCATAAAGCAGGAGGTGCACAGGAGGAGGAGGAGGAGGAGAGAAGAAGAAGAAGAAGAGAAGGAGAAGTGGAAGGGAAGAAGAAGAAGTGAAAGAAGAAGAAGAGGAGAGGAGGAGGAGGAGTGTAAGGGAAGAAGAAGAATAAGTGGAAGAGAAGAAGAAGAAGAAAATAGGAGATTGTTTGAAGAAGAGGAGGCGGAGGCGGGGAAAACTGAAGTAGCAAAGGTGTAAGAGTTGAAAAATAGGTGGGGGAGGAGGAAGTACTAAGAGGAAAGTTAAAAGGAAGGAAAAGAATAGAGGAACGTTATAAGGAAGGAAAAGAAGGAGGAGGAGGACGAATATTGTAATTTTTATTGGCCACTGTTGAGAAAAAAATAATGAGAAGAAGGACTGAAAACGGATGAATAAAAATAATGTAAGAAAAAAGGAGGAATAAAAGAGAGAACCGAGACGAAGAGAAGAACAGGAAGGGGAGAGGAAGCTATATCAGGGAGAATGATTATGACGAAGGGAGATGAATGAGAGAGGAGTAGGAGGGCATGTGAAGAGAGAGAAGGGAAAGAGAAATGAAGGGAGGAAATGAACACATGAGAGTGGATGCGGATGAATGGGTAGAGAAGTAATAATAATAATAATAATTTTGATAATGATAATAATAATAATAATAATAATAATAATAATATCAAAAATAATAATAATAATAATAAAATAAAAGAATGCAAGGTTAAGAAACATGTAAACAGGGATTAGAAGTAAAAGTTTGTAATCAACGCATGTGGAGAAAATAAATATTATAAATAAATATATAAATAAAAAAAAATGTAGTCAGGGGATTAAAAAGGTGACTTTGAAAATTAATGGTGATGGATGAAGAGAATAAAAACCTTGTCAACGTCATTTAAAGCAAAAAATATAGACCTATGAATGGAATATCGTGAACTAATATAAACGTAAAATCGAAATTAGCGATAACGAAGAGAGAAAATATTTTAAAAGTCAGAAAGGATGAAATAAAAGTCTGTAAATAAAAAGTCCTATGCTTGAAAAACACGTGATTGAGAGAGAGAGAGAGAGAGAGAGAGAGAGATGGAAAGGTTAGACAAGAAAGGACATCGAAGAAATATTGTAAATTAGAGAAAAAGTGAAAGCAAAAATAGCGAATGATAACAAGGTGAGGAAAAGAAATGAAGATATTGTAGAAGACGAAGGAAAAGGAGAAAATAGAAGATGGAGGAGGAGGAGAAGAAGAAACGGAAAGAGAAGAAGAAGACGCAAAGATAGACAAGAAATAATTGGCTAGCATCCCGTAGGAGCAAGTGGGCAGTAAGGAGAGAGGCGATTGAAAGGAAGGCAGAAAAAACAAAGACAAAGGAGGGAAAAGAGGAAAATAATAATAAATATAAATAAACACGTTATTTTTATTTGTGTAACTGGTGAGGATGGAGAGGTTTAGTAGGAGGGTGTTGTGAGCTGGGGAGAAGGCAGGCTGATGGCAGAGGACAGAGTTGTTCCGGACGCGAGAAGGGTAAGAGGGTTTTATGAATTCGGCTCCCGAGGCGTGGGTGGAAAACGCGAAAGTAAAAGCAAAAATGAGGGAAGGAGAAAGAATGAATGGAGGAGAGCAATAACTAAGAGGAGGAGGAGGAGGAGTGAGTGAGGAGAGGAGGAACGGGGGAGGAGGAGGGAGGAAAGAAAAATGGAGATGGAGGAGAACGGGAAGAAGCAAAGGAGAAACTGAGAAAAAGGAAGAGGGAAAGGCGGATTAATGAGACGGAAAAGGAAGAGGAAAAGCAAAGGGGAAAAACAGGAAAAGGAGGAGGAAAAGAAGGAATTAAGACGCGGGAGGAGGAGGATAAAGAGGAAGGAAGGAAGGAAGGGGTAGACAGAGGGAGAAAGAGGGAGGATAGCTGGGACAGACGGAGGAGAAGGGGAAGGAGGGAGCAAGGAGGGGACAGACGGTGGAGGAGGAGGAGAAAGAGGTTGGAAAAGAGAGATGGAGGCGGAGGAGAAAGGGGGAGCAAGGAAGGGACTAACGGAGGAGGAAGAGGAGAAAGAGGACGGAAAAGAGAGATGAGGGAGGAGGAAGAGGAAGGAAAGGAGAGATGGAGGAGGAGGAGGAGGTAAAGAAGGAGGAGTCGTAAAGAAGGTGAGGGAGGAAGTGAATAATCAGGCGAAAATGACCCGTGAAATGAAAACTGAATGTGGAAAAATTTGGTACGTTTCTGCTGCTGTCGGGTGGTGAGAGAGAGAGAGGGGGGGGGGGAACTGCGTGTGTGTAAAAGAAAGAGCGAGTATTTGTAAACAGGCATGTGCGTGTGTGGGCGTGTGAGAGGAATAGTGTGTGTGTGTGTGTGTGAGAGAGAGAGAGAGAGAGAGTGAGGGGGAACTGCGTGTGTGTAAAAGAAAGAGCGAGTATTTGTAAACAGGCATGTGCGTGTGTGGGCGTGAGAGAGGAATGGTGTGTGTGTATGTGTGTGAGAGAGAGAGAGAGTGAGGGAGGGAGGGGGGAACTGCGTGTGTGTAAAAGAAAGAGCGAGTATTTGTAAACAGGCATGTGCGTGTGTGGGCGTAAGAGAGGAATGGTGTGTGTGTATGTGTGAGAGAGAGAGAGAGAGAGAGAGAGTGAGGGAGGGAGGGGGGAACTGCGTGTGTGTAAAAGAAAGAGCGAGTATTTGTAAACAGGCATGTGCGTGTGTGGACGTAAGAGAGGAATAGTGTGTGTGTGTGTGTGTGTGTGTGTGTGTGTGAAAGAGAGAGAGAGAGAGAGAGAGAGAGAGAGCATGTTCATGTAGTTCCATCAAATAAACTTTAAAAACGTAGGTGTGATACAGTTGCAAATATTACTCACCCTCCTTTACGCATATAGCAGCAAATAATAATAGTAATAATGATAATAATGACGATGATGGTGATATTCTTCTTCTTCTGCTTCTTCTTCTGCTTCTTCCTCTTCTTCTTCTTCTTCTTCTGCTTCTTCTTCTTCTTCTGCTTCATCTTCTTCTTCTTCTTCTTCTTATTATTATTATTATTATTATTATAATTATTATTTATTTATTTTTACTACTACTACTACTGCTGCTACCACTACTACTACTACTACTACTACTACTACTACTACTACTACTACTACTACTACTACTACTACTACTACCACCACCACCACCACCACCACCATCATCATTATTACATTATTACAAGCACAGGTTCTCATGCACTAAATTCACTCCCACATTTTATAATTACAATTACACCTAGCATATATATGTTTACCTGTTGCTTAAATTAATTAGTGCCATTATAGCCAACACCTTCGTACAGGTAAATAAAAGACTGTGAGTAATGACGTGATTTGGAGTGATGCGAGAGGGAAGCAGCTCGGATAGATTAGTGAGCACCTGGAAAATATACCTAAATATATGTTGTAATAGTGTACGTGCATATCCGTAGAGTTAATGTGTTGGGAGGAGGAGGAAAAGGAGCTTGATAATGCACTGGAAGGAGGAGGGAAGGAAGAGTGAGGATGGGTGTAAAGTACAGGAATAGAGAGAGAGAGAGAGAGAGAGAGAGACTGATTGGTGAGGCTTGAGATATGTACCGAAATGTATATTGTAGAAATGGAAAGTGAAGTGTGAGGGGAAAGGAAAACGTACGGAAATAGTGACGAGTGAGACTTTGAGAAATTTCAGGTGTTATTCCAGGGCCATTTATAAGCAGAATATACTTTCTCTCTCTCTCTCTCTCTCTCTCTCTCTCTCTCTCTCTCTCTCTCTCTCATTTTAAGCCAATTCTCAGCCATTAAGCAGCTATAAGTCCCGATGAACATGTGGGCGAAATGGTCTATCTTATAAAATACCCATAAGACCATCATTAAATATCCTCTCGTTGTTTCCAACAAAAGTTCTCGTCAGACACGCTGTATATAGAAAGATGGGAAAGGGCTTGGGGTATGTAACGAAATATAGGTTGTAATACAGTACGCGCATTTCCCTAGAAGTAATTTTGTGGGGAGAAGGAGTAGCCTGATGAGGAGACGGAAGGATGAGATTGGACTGGTACTTGGAGAGTGTACTTAACCTCCTCCCACGGTCGCATATTCTCAGATACTCCAGCAAACGCCAGACGATTTTTTTCAGCTGGGAGTGAATCGTAGGGGCCGGAGAGTTAATACTGCTCATAAGGTTATAAAATCGTCTGGTAGTGACTTAAACTAGAAAACGCGACATGGGAGCGAGGGAGCTGAGCAAAGAGAGATATTCCTTCACTAATCTGTCCTGCATTCAGATAATTATTTTACTACCAGACACTCATCAGTATTAATTCCATATATTCATTCGTCACATTTAAAATATTCCCTCGACCAAGGTGATTCGTAAATTGGGTAAATACTTGTTCGGCTTTCCGGTAATTTACACCCTCGGTAAACTTTGCTTCCTTCAAGGAATTGGCCCGGGCTGACTTACGTACAGTTCCCCCCACCCCCACCGCCTCTCTCTCTCTCTCTCTCTCTCTCTCTCATGCCTTCCTCTCGCTATTCAACCGTCTCCTCTCTCCCTTTCTTTCCATTCTTTCTTCGCCCTTTCATTTCTCCCACTCCTCATCCATCCATCCATCCATCCCTCTCTTATCCCCCCCACATTACCTTACCTCCTCCCTCCATCTTTCCTTTCTCCCTCCATCATTTTTCTCTTGTTTTTCTCCTCACCCTATGCCTATTTTTTCCATCTTCCTTTCTCCACCCCTATTCCCCTCCTTCTCCCCACTCTCTCATCCCGACTCCCCTTCCCTTCCCTTACCTTCTCCCTTCCCTCACCCACTCCCTTCCCTCACCCACTCCCTTCCCTCACCCACTCCCTTCCCTCTCCCCCTCCTTCTCCTCACCTCTCCCCTCTCTCTCCCCACTCCCTTCACCCTCCATCTCCCACTTCTTCTCCCCCACCCCTTCCCCTTCTCGCTCCCCTAACCCCCACGCCACCATCTCCCCCTCCATCCTCCCATCCCCTTCCTCTCCCCTTCTCTCCCCTCCCTCTCTCCCCTCAGGATGGATGGTCTGGGGAAGCGAGCCTCAGGGGTAGAATTATCGGCGGGACCACACAGGCGCGGATCTGTAATGGGATTCTGATAACATCCTGATAGCATATTTCTCTCTCCCTTCCTACCCTCTCCCCCTACCCCTCTGTCCTTCTACCCCCCTCCCTCCCATTCCCTCTCTCTTTCTCCCCCCCCTTCCATCCCCCTCTTCCCTTATTTCTTCCCTTTCTTACCTCTGTCTCTCCCCTTTCACTTCTTCCCCCCTTCCACTTCTTCCCCCCTTCCACTTCCATCTTCCTTCCCCCTCTCTCATTCCCATCTTATCTTCCTCATTCTCTTCCCACCCCTCTTTTCTCTTTCCCTTCCCACCCCTCTTGCCTCACTCTCATTCCTCTCCCTTCCCCCGTCCTCCTCCTCCCTTTTCCCCCTTTTGCTGCGTATCGGGGGGCGCCTGACTGAATGCTTAAGCAAGCTCTCCCCTTTTGATGTCCAAGCCTCCCTTCCCCCCCTCCTCACTCACGTTTTCTTCGGCTTTATCCTTCCTCTGCTCGTTTTCTTTGAGAATGCTCTAATCCCCGTCATTGGCTTCCTCCCTTGCTTGGTTTCTTTGTATTTCCTTCAGTTTCCTTAGTCTTCTCTTAACTGTTTGTTCCTTATTCCTTATTACCCCTCCCCTCACACACACACTTACTCTCAACCTCCTATTCCGTTTTCATCATCATCATCATCAGCAGCAGCAGCAGCAGCGGCGGCAGCATCAATCAGACTTTCATTCCCTACAGTAAAATTAATCTTCTCTCAGATTTTTTTCCTTCAGGTAATAAGAAAAGAGACATGGGAAGATCTCTGGATTTTCTTTTCCTTACTTTTCCCTCAAAAATAATTGAAAAGTGGGACAGAGAATCAAGCAGAAGCGTATTTTTGCGTCCGGGCCCAGTTCCCGTTTTCTTTACCCAGTGTTGTTTATATATATATATATATATATATATATATATATATATATATATATATATGCAATGAAGAAGGAACCAAAGGCCAAGAGTCTGCAAATTGTTCCCTGAAAGAAAAAAAAAGAAAGAGAGCCAAATTCAAGATCCATTCATTTCGAGATACCTGGACACACTGCATTTGAAAGATTGGAGATCATAGGCAGTAGGAAATACAGACAGAGGGAGGCAGTTCCAGAGCTGACCCGTTGCATACATGAAGGACTGGGAGTAACGGTTAACTCATGCATTAGAGAGTTGGACAAAAAAGCGATGAGAGTTTGTTACTAGACGGGTGCTACATGGCCGCCGCAGTGGAGAAGGGATGCAAGCACACAGTTCAGAGGAAGAGTGACCATTAAAGTAGCGATAGAAAATAGATAAAGATGCAGCAGTGCGGCAGAGACAGAGGTTGAAGGGAGCCAGTAAGAGGAGGAGAGCTAATGAGACGAAAAGCCTTTGTCTCCACCTTATTGAGAAGAGCTTTATGTGGGGAGCCACCCCACTCTGCACAGGGGTGAATAAAACCCGTGTATAAAGTCAACAATTGTGTAGGGGTAATGAAGGCACGGAGTCGACTTGGCACACCTAATCTCTTGGAAGCAGATTTTACAAGAGACGTAATATCGGTGACGTAATGGCTCTCGATTTTTTTTCATTTATTTTTATTTTTTTCATACTGTATATGTTTGTGGAGAACGATTGGCTTTTGAATTGTAGAACGAATGTGTGACTGTGAATATACAACTAAGATGTGTATTTAACATTCGCTTATTTTAGACGAGAGAAGCGGTTCTATAGCTTCATTCGTAGGTGGGGAGAACAGATGCTGATGCTGATGAAGTGGTTTTGGTGATGGTGATGATAATGATGATCAAGGTGATGGTGATGATGATGATGGCGACGACGATAATGATGATGATAATAATGTTGATTGGTTTTCGGTTTGTAGAACTACTATTGTACAACCAGTACCTTAACTTTAACAGAAACGCACCCAAGCCTTGTACTTATCTGCAAGCCATTCCGCGAAGGAGAGAGAGAGAGAGAGAGAGAGAGAGAGAGAGAGAGAGAGAGAGTATAACGCAGGATTAAAATGAATCTCTCTAATTTACGAAGGGGTTGCCGTAGGAGGACGATTTAACCCCTTCAGAACGATGTCTTATACAGGTGGTCCATATATTACACAACCCAGTCCTTCCTTGTAATGTCTCTGCCTTCCGTAATGGCGCCTTCACGTGGTGGCACTGATATGATCGGTGGCTGCATTTACCCCAGTTCCCTTCCTATCCCACAGAAGCAGGAGGGTGGACAACAGGTGAAGGGTAGCGCCAGCCTGCAGTCTACTGGGTTCACATTCAGGGGTCGAAATTACTACTACTACTACTACTACTACTACTACTGCTGCTACTGCTACTACTGCTACTGTTGCTACTAATACCACCACCACCACCTTATACAATTATCTACTTCCTTTAACATTTCTCGGTTTATTTCGTCTGTTTTCATTCGTGCATTGATTACCTGTTGATCAGTAATTTCGTGAAGCAGATACATTTTTTCGCTTCTCACATAAGCACACTGAGCCGTCCCCGCGACACACAAGACTGGAGGGCGCAATATACGGACTACCCTGCATATTAACACTTTCAGATAATTATTTCATCTTACGATTTTTTATTGGAAACGTAAATCGTAGCGTACTATAACTAAGGATACAAAAATATACCTAGTAGCCTAGAACAGGGAAAAAATATAAACGAAATATGTTTTTAACATGTCGCAAAAAAAAAAAATCCCTTTAGAATCTGGTGCAAAATAACAGCACGAGATGAAAAAGAAAAACAAATATATCTTTAAAATGTCACAGAATATAAATAAAAGTCTAAAAAAAAAAAATCTTTCAAAAAATAGCTCCAGTAAATAACAGCACGAGAGAAAAACATAAACGATTGAAATATTTCTTTAAAATGTCGCAAAATATAAATTAAAAAAGTAAGAAAAGCTTGTGCGACATATATCTTTAAATTGCTGCAAAATATAAATAAAAAGGTCTCAAAAAATGTCGCGAAAAATCACCCCGACATCGCCATTCATCACAAGACTGAGGCGGTACATGGTCCACAAAATCAGAGCGAGTGCCATAAATCAGCGTCAAAAAATAAAAGTAGCAGCTTATAAAAAAAAAAATAAAAAAAATAAAAGGTGGCGGTGAAGCTAGAAAAGGCAGAGTAGGGTCGTTTGTCGTGTCATTTGTCGCGGTGTTTGTCGTGTTGTTTTTCGTTTGTCGTGTCGTGTGCCGTGTCGTTTGTCATGTTTGTCGTGTCGTTTTCCCCTGGTGGTGTCGTTCCCTCCTATGTTCCGTCCATTAGTTAGAGTGGGGACGACAAGTGGTACTCGTTTTGTCGTTTTGCTGCACTGCTCACTCACTTGCTTCCTCTTTATCTCCCCCCCCCCTCTCTCTCTCTCTCTCTTTCAGTTGCCCTTTCCTGCACTTCCATCTCTCTCTACTACTTTTTACCTCTCCACTCTCCTTTTTATTTTCTTTATTTTGTTAAGCGTTCATCCCACCCTTCCCTTCCTTAAACAACTCTCTCATAGTTTATTCATCTACGCCTTGTTTTCTTAACTCTCATCGCTCTCTCTTTACTCCCTCCGACTCTCTTCATTACCTTGCTACCTACTTACCTCCTCCCCACTTTCCTGTACCTACTTACTAGCTACTTACTTCCTCTTCACTTTCTCTATTTCTCACTCTTCATTTCCCTCTAATCCATTCTTTCCATTACCTAAACTATTATCGTTCTGTCCTTCTTCATCTGACATTTCCAGTGATATTCCACGTTCCTCTCATTCTGCTTTCATTCTCCTCTCCCTCGCAAGTCCACGTTCCTCTCATTCTGCCTTCATTCTCCTCTCCCTCCCAAGTCAACGTTCGTCTCATTCAGCTTTCATTCTCCTCTCACTCCTTGTCAGTCTTCCCATTATTCCACCTTCATCGCACTGCGTCTCTTCACTTAGCTCTCTGACTCTCCTTCCACGAATCTCCTCACTCCTTCGGCTTCTTTCTCTCACTCTTAATCATACTCTTTAACTCTCCAGACTCTTCGTCATTTAACAGGCTTACATTCCAGATCTCTTCACCTTTTCCATTGCCTTCATAATATTTAATACCTTTCTTTGATAGCTTCGTAATTTTCACCCTACTACTAACAGGCTTCCAAAACTCCCTTCACAGTCTCAGTATCACACATACATACATACTGTACACACACACACGCACACACACACACACACACACACACACACACACACACACACACACACACACACACACACACACACACATTTACGTATATACATCGACTGTCATATTCAAACCTGCACTACTACTTTACAATATACCAACTTACTTAATTTTTAGTTGATTCAAATTTCTCTGTCTCGACTTTACCCATCTTCACACGAATCCCCCCATTACTCTATCCACCAAGTATGAAGGTGGATATGGAGGTGGATGCAATGGTGGATGTGGAGGTAGATGTGGAGGTGGATGTAATGGTGGAGGTAGAGGTGGATGTAGAAGTGGTTGTAGAGGTGGATGTGGAGAGGCAGTATCGTCCATCACAGGAGCGAGCCTCTCCACATGAAAGCATTAGTGTGTAAAGCCTGGAAATTACTGCACTGTCCACTTCAGCCGGGCCGGGATGCTGTCTTTTGTCAACATACGCACTCACTGCCCTACCACACACACACACACACACACACACACACACACACACACACACACACACACACACACACACACACACACACACACACACACACACACACACACTCACACTCTCTCTCTCTCTCTCTCTCTCTCTCTCTCTCTGTAAATATATTGGTACAGGAGAAATATGAAAGGAGGTCACCAAGTACAGTAGTTAGAGAAGGGGCGCAAGTTCGATCTGACACTATGGCAGGAAACATTTATAGTCGCATAATTTTCGTTCAGACATGGACATAGCTTCCACAACACCCAACTGAATGTCATACAAACATCCCCGTAACTACCAACATGACCCTGAATGAGACCTCCATAGCGTGTATTCCAAGAGTGGATGGTGGTTGTTAGTTGAGCCAAATTGGTGACATGTGACCTTTGGCACATATGAAGATTACTGGGTCTTATTGAACAAATCATCAGTTCCTTGTCCACATTTGAAAAGAAACAAACAAACCGTGTAGTCAGCGTCTCTCGTGCCTTGTAGTAGCGGGGTAGTGGATCGATGGTTGGCGAAAGAACACTGCAAAAATTGTGTAATGAACTTGTTTCATCTTTTTCTTAGTGTTCCTCTTCCATTATTATCCGGGAGTAAGTGAAAGGTGGGTTGCAAGTACCGTAGAATTTACTGCCTTGCGTGCCCTGTAGTAGCGGGCCAGCAGATTCGATGGCTCACGCAAAAACTGGGCAAAAATTACGTAATGAAGTTGTTGCGTCTTCATTTTACTGCCTTACTAGTAGCATCCTCGAGTAAGTGAAATGTGGGTGGACAATACCGTGGAATTTACCGCCATTCGTGTCTTGTAATAAAGGTTATGAATTGGTAGCTAGTGAAAGAACTGGGCAGAACTAACTTAGCGCTTTCATATTTTTTAGTGTAATTCGTTTCTTAAAAAGGAAATGTGTGTCCTTAAACACTCCTGTGGAAGGCAGACAGGGTACAGAGATCATAATGGCTGACTGTCCCTTATCACCCCATTCGTACAGTCAGTTTAAAGGAAAGAATAATTTTAAATAATTCCTGAAAAAAAAAAAAATGTATTCGCGTAATGAAGGGAATATGTGATTGGCCATATTATGACAGTCACCTCTTTCGAATTTAAAGAAGATTATTAAAGGAGTTTTTAACAGGGAATAGTAAAAACTTTCCCTAATCCTTTTCATATTATTTTGTCCTCTTACATTATAACCGAGTAAGTGAAACGTGGGTTGCAAGTACCGTAGAATTTATCACCTCCCGTCGTGTAGTAGCTGGATAGTTGGATCGATGGCTGACGTAAGAAGAGGCAAAAATTCTTTATTGAACTTGTCGCGTCTGTTGTTTCTGATACCTCAAGACGACACTCTACAGTCTTTGAAAAACTTTAAATACTAAAGGGCGTAAGGAAGGTGTTATCTTAATCCTCCCAGGTCATAAATCTCAAAATTTGTTAAAAATTGCCTGATAGTAGCACGAATAAAGTAAAAAATACGTCATGGGAGTGAAGGGGCTAGCGTTCTAAGACGTCTATGACCCACCCAGCTAAAGAAATCGTCTGGCTTTAAAAGTTATGTAATGAAGATGTCCCGTTTTTTTCCAACAGTCCTCCACTTACAGTTACTGTCCCCGTTTCCTTTTTTTTTTCTGTTTCTCCGCTCTTAACCCCCTCTCTCCCACCACTCTTATTTCTGTCTTTCCTCCCTTATTTCTCTTCCTGCCATCATATTTTTCTCTCTCCACTCTTATTTCTCTCCCTCCACTCTTATTTTCCTTCATTCATTCGTATTTCTCTCCCTCCACTCTTATTTCTCTCCCTCCACTCGTATTTCTCTCTCCCCACCCTTATTTCTCTCCTCTGTCTCTTATTTCTTTCCCTCTTCAGTTTTTTTCTTTTTCTGAGAGCAGCCACTTGTTACTTTCTGACTTTCCCATTTTATATCCTTTTCCTTCTAACCTTCTTTTTCATTTTCGTTTTCTCTGCCCGCTGTAGTTTTTCCTACACCCTTTTCCTTCTTTATACTCACCATTTCCTGTTTTCCTATTCCTCATCGCCTTGCTTATCTTCTTTCTTTCTCACTTCCTTGTTCTGTACTTGCAGCCTTCCCATTCCTGCTCTGATGATGATAATGAAGATGATGATGATGATGCTGATGGCGATGGTGATGATATTTCTCACTGGTATATTAAACAGTCAACGAGTAAATAATGTCATCAGAAATACAAGCATATGGGTTCATATGTCGCCAGTATGTTAAACAGAAAGAACTTTTTATGCATCATCATTATTACGAAGAAATAATCCTCGTAACACCTTTTTGCCGTGAGAAATTAATATATTGCAATCTCAGTACATTAAGTAGACCGTTGTTAATATATAAATCATCAGTATTGGAAGAACATCATTGGTAATACATATGCAGCATCATTACTGCAAGTATACATGTTCCCAGTGCCCTGTAGTGAGACATATATAGCCCATAATATCATACATATTGCAGACACATGTATTTTCCATAATATTTCGAGCGTATGGTGATTTGTATTGTATCAACATTTCAAGCAGACAATCAGTAATTTATATTCATCACTCGCATTGCAAGCACTCTTAATTGTTGTGTTGTGCAATGAGGTACGCACACGCACGCACGCAAACGCGCGCGCGCACCCCCCCCACACACACACACACACTTCACCCCGTGCAATAATGTTCACACTTCATTACGCGCCACTCCACTTAAAATGCGTTTCAGTCTCATTTTCACACACACACACACACACACACACACACACACACACACACACACACACACGAAACGGCAAAGTTCCATATTTGTAAAGATTCCTTGCCAATTTTTACGATAAGCGACTTTTCTTCTACAGTAAATTATTATAAATCTTGGGATAAACGGACCTCAATAACAGTTAACTATTTTCACAGCGCGTTATGTTTTTCTCATTTTTCTTTCTAATATTGACACTAATTTGATTTTGAAGTGCATTGGTAAGTGCATGATTAAACACGAACGCATGTACAGTCGGCAACGTATTTACCTGGGACAGCATCAATGTGTAGCAGAGGTCTAGCATTTGGTACGCTTGACAGCCTCGGCATAATCTCACATTTGCTGGTGGCACTGACATTAATGAACGGAGGTGGAAAATAATATCTAAAATAACCAAGTAACTCTGATCAATGAACGTTGGATAACAAGACTTCCACTGCACACAGACACTCCCAGGTTTATGTGTGGCCAGCTGTACAATCAATTAAAAAAATATATATCGGTTCATGCATGGCTCGATACATTGTGGTACCAAGGACGATGGTTATTGGAAATTGCTCAATGTGACTGTTCCCCTCGTTGGTAAATCTGTTTTTCATGAGGGTGTCGCTTGCTTGTGACATTTTCAATCCGGTGTTGATAGTGTGTGGATATTCAGGTGATGTTAAATTAATACTCCTACGGGGTCACAGGCTGTAGTGATCATTTCGAGTCCAGCGAATTTCAAGCAAACACGACTTAATTTTCTAGTTATATGAGTGGTCTAGTTCCGCCAGATGAATACAGGCTGACTGTAGTTTAGGAACGTTCATAAATGCTAGGCAGACGACACGAGATGGGATAGGTTCGAGTTTCCTAAGCTACCTGGGTTCACTGTGACATTCAACGTTAATTACGAAAATGTTCCCATCCACACACTCTTCCTTTTTTCGTTTTACCAGCGCAAAATCGTACCCAGGATTTTTATTTTTATTTTTATTGTATTTTTCCCTGTTTATTTGCCACTTCTCTTCTATGCCTGCGTTTTATTTCGTTCTTGTTGTCTCCAGACGATTTTATTAAGCATCATTATATCACAGACGATTTTATGTAGCTGTGGCGAGACCTTTCGTTGTGGGGTTTTCTTTTGATTATTTTTAACTCGTTTAATGCAAGGGGTTATCGAAATGTATAATGAAATCATCTGGTGGTAGCATGAATGCGATATATTTTTCATCCGTGCCTTTCTATGGATTCATGCTTTCATCCTTGTTTGATATTTTCTTTCTTCTCTTATACAACTTACTGCAATTTCTTTTTCATTACCACCTTTAAAAATATTCATATTTACATACTGTATTTCTTTACTCTTTTCATTCCTTTAAACCATAGATTCCTTTATTACAGCGTATATTTACATTCATACATCACTACGTAATATTCTCTTTCTCATCTTTAACATCATCGTTTTCTCTTAGCATCAACAAATGTACTGTTATTGTAAATACAGTACAGGTATTTTCTGTGCACGTAATTCCTTAAGTGAAACATCACATTTTTTCTGTCATTAGGTACAGTCATTTTGCAGTTATATTTAGTCACTTTACACAGTCATTTGATACGTCATTTTACAGTCATATTTACGGTGATTTTACATTCACACTGACACAGTCGTTTTATACAGTCATTTTACACAGCCGTACTTACACAGTCGTTTTATACAGTCATTTTAAAGTCATACGGCCATTTTATACAGTCATATTTACACTTTCATACTTGGTCGTTTTATAGTCGTTTTTCAGTCATACTTACGTTTCATACAGTCATATTTCCATTCATACTTAGTCATTTTGTACAGTCATTTTACAGTCATACTTAGTCACTTTATACAGTCATTTTACACGGTCTTATTCACACATTCGCTTTTTACAGTCATTTTACACAGTCATATTTACCGCCATGTTTATCACCACTAATGTAAGCATCTTGTGAGCTGCCTGCAACTTTTTTCATTACAACTTTTTCAATATCCCTCAATTTCCTCTCAATCTTAGGAGCGCCGCCATCGTTTTCCACCTCTCTCTCACCTACTGTGTATTCTGACCCTTTTGCACTTCTTCGTGACTGTATTTTTGAGATATGAGACGTTGGTATTCGCTTGTATGTTAACCCCTTTAAGACCATGACGTATTTTTCACATTGATGTTACGGCCAACAAATTATTATTATTATGATTATGATGATGATTATTATTATTATTATTATTATTATTATCATTATTATTATTATTATTATTATTATTATTATTATTATTTAGGAATTTTAATCAGCTCAGGTATTAAAAGAGTTGATTAAGGCAATATCTAATCCTTCTTTTTAGTTATGTCTCTCCTAATCTGAAAAAAAAAAAATCGTTTAATGTTAGCCTGAGAAAAAAAAAAATAATAGATTCGTAGGGTTAACTGAGGAAAAATTGGCGCCTTGGGTTTTTGTCTAATTATCATTCACATAATCGCTGTATTTTGTACTCTTTCAAACTCCAACTTATAATAACTTTAGCTCCATTTCTGTTCGCTGTTTTTATATCAGCATTCCCTCAATTTTTTTTTTCTTTTTTACACTGCTCTCTCTCTCTCTCTCTCTCTCTCTCTCTCTCTCTCTCTCTCTCTCTCTCTCTCTCTCTCTCTCTCTCTCTCTCTCTCTCTCTCTCTCTCTCTCTCTCTAACTCCCATTCTTTCGTTGTACGGTACCAATTATAATCCCTCTACCATCTCTCTCCATCTCTCCCCCACATTAACATAATTAATTCATCTCATTAAGCCTCTTACTTCCTTAGCCTCAGCTCCACATTGTACTTAACCCTCCAGCTCCTGGGATTTCCCTCAGCTGAAGAAAATCGTCTGCTAGTAAGTCTGAAAGGAATTATTAAAGTGGAAACAGACCACGAAAACGGCAGGTAGGCACTTTTTTAACACTTTGTCAAATGTTTTCCCAGATGAGCAGAATCACCACCACCATCACCACGACTATCACCATCACCACTACCATCACCACGACTATCACCATCACCACTACCATCACCACGACTATCACCATCACCACTACCATCACCACGACTATCACCATCACCACTACCATCACCACGACTATCACCATCACCACTACCATCACCACGACTATCACCATCACCACTACCATCACCACGACTATCACCATCACCACTACCATCACCACGACTATCACCATCACCACTACCATCACCACGACTATCACCATCACCACTACCATCACCACCACCATTATTGTCCCATCCATCACTATCAAATTTTTTCACCTTCAGACCATTTTCATGACTGTTTCACCATTATCCCTTCCACTAGCATCACCACTACCTTCACTGCTACCATTTTCACCACCACCACTTCTCGTATTTATCCACATCACCACTTCACCACCACCAACACGATTTTCTCCATTACCACCTTCACCACCAACTCCCAGTTCTCCACCACGTCTTCACCAATCCACTATTACCACCATCACTGTCTTCCACAAATCCATCTTCACAGCTACTACAGCTCCACCACTGCAGTACCACCGCCACTACCATCACCATCCCCACCAACTCTCCATCCCCTCTCCCCTCCTTCATTGTACGTACCCAGATCTCCCCCGACTCTCCCTGCTCTCCCCCCACCTCCCTCCCCCTCCGTAGCACCCCCTCTCACCTCTCACTACAGGGACAAGATATTAACCCCAGGCTGTTTATATTTCAGTGTCACCTCCAAAGCAATATGGCGGATGGGGGAGAGGGGGAGGGGTGTGAAGGGGAGAGGAAGAAGGGGAGGGGTAAGGAGGGAAGGGGATGGAGGGGTAACAATGAGGGGAGCGAAAAGGGATGGGAAAATTGTGGAAATAGTAGTGGGAAGAAGATAAAATTATTGTTCGTGCTGCTGTGGATTCTTTCTCATTGTTTCTGCATATTCTCTCTCTCTCTCTCTCTCTCTCTCTCTCTCTCTCTCTCTCTCTCTCTCTCTCTCTCTCTCTCCTGTCTTTATTCTTTCTTCTGTCACTGTTTTCTTTTCCTATCATCTCTTGTTTTCTCTCTCTCTCTCTCTCTCTCTCTCTCTCTCTCTCTCCCTCCCCTGCACTGGCTCCCTATGCATGGAGAATATTGCAATGCACTTCATATCCCGGCTCGACACAGCAATAAGATTCACCTTAATATATTCCTGAGCTTCGCACGCGTCACTGAGTAGATTTCTGTTCACTGTTGCTTTAGCGCTTTAATATTGCTGGTGTGTGTGTGTGTGTGTGTGTGTGTGTGTGTGTGTGTGTGTGTGTGTGTGTGTGTGTGTGAGAGTGTGTGTGTGTGTGTGTGAGTGAGGTGGAGAAAAGGATGATCCAAAGCACACGAAAATTTTAGGATTCTTCATTTTGAGAGAGAGAGAGAGAGAGAGAGAGAGAGAGAGAGAGAGAGAGAGAATTCTTTCAGGCGGAATCCGTAATCTTCGTTCATTCTCGTTATTTCTAGTTTTTAGTTAATCCCTTCAGTACGATGACGCCTTTCTGTTATGTACCTGCCGGACATTTCTCTCTCTCTCTCTCTCTCTCTCTCAATATGTATCTACCTAATTTATCTACCTACCTGCCACTTCCCGCTTCTCCTGATCCCTTCTTACCTCCTCTCTCACTCCTCCAGAACCTCTCAAAGCCTAACCCCATTTCCTTGCCAGATGTCCTCTTGTCCTCTTCTCGCACTCCCTCCTTTCTTCCTTCCTTCCTTCCTTCCTACTCGCCCTCATTCCTCCCTGTTTCCTGGTGTCTCCCTTTCTTCCTCTCTCCTGATCTCTCCTTTTCTCCTTCTCTCCATTCCTTGCTTCTGTACCTCCCCCTCTTTTTTTTTTCCTTTCTGGCAGTCATTTCACTTTTTTCTTCCATTTATCTCTTTTCTGGTCTTCCTTTCTTTCTCCGTTCCATGTCCGATATTTCTCCCTCTGTCTTGAACCTTTCTTTGGTCTCTCTTTATCCGTTCTTCCTTCCCTCTCTTCTGATTCATTCTTTTCTCCCTCCCTCCGAATCCCACCTTTTTTCCGACTTCCGAATTCCTTCTTTCTTCCCCATCAAATCCTTTCTCGTCTCTTCTGACCCCTCCTTTCCTCTGGTTTTCCTAATCCCTTCTTGCTTCCCCTTTTCATGACCCCTCTTTTCCTCCCCTTTTCCTAGTCCGTTCTTTACTCCCCTTGCTCCCTCTCTCCTCCACTATCTCTCCAGGCTCCTCCCCCTCCTTGAAGTGGTCCGGTCTAACACCCATCCCAGCACCACTTGGCATATCATTCCAGTAATTGCCCTGTGTTGGTCTTATGCCATCTTGTAGCCACCCTTCAGCCCCTCACCCCTCTCTGTTTTCACCCCTCATCTCCCCTTACTCCTCAGCCATCACCTCTGCTCTCTCCCTTCACCTCTCATCCCTCATCCCTCTCCCCTATCCCCTCAACCCACACGCTCCCTTATATAACAACCTCACATCTTTTCTCCCAGTCAGCCTTCTAATCTCCACTTTCTCTCTTTCCCTCCCTCACATCTCACTACATATACTTCTGTAGCACGCTTCTCACTACCTCTCTCTCGGTCCCCTCCTTCATCTCTCTGTGTCTCTCCTATTTACCTCTCTTTTATCGCTTTTCTTCTTTCACTCATTTTATCTCCTCTCATTTCTCTTCTTCCACTCCCTCTGCCCTTTTCTTCTACATTCCTTCTCCCCTCCACACAGTGCTGTTTCTGGTTATTCCCCTCCACCTCTCTTCCACCTCCCTTTCCCACTCTCTCTTCCTCCTCCACCCCTTCCCTCTTCCCTCTCTTCCTCTCCTTGGCGCCCTCCCCCCTTCCTCTCTCCCTCCCTTCCTCCATCTCTCAGTTACCTACCTCGGCCAATTATTCCGGCAAATTATTCCTGTAATTCCCCGAGTGTAGGTCTAATATCCTCTTGTACCTCCACCACCCTCCCCTCCCATCCTCTCCAGTCTTCCCTCCCCTTCTCTCCAATTCCCTCTCCTCTCCTCTCGGAATTCCCTGTCCTCCCCTTTGAACCTCCGCTTCTTTCACCTCTAGTTCACCCTTTCTCTCCTTTTGTCTCCCTCCTTCCCCCTCTCTTATTTTGCCCCGTCCTCCAGCCCCGTCCTCTCCCTCTCCACCACCCTCGTCCTCTCCCTCTCATCTTTTCCTCTTCTCTCATTTCTCCCCCTCCTTTCCTTTCACCTCCGCTACACCTCACACTTCTCCCTCTACCCCCAGTTCCTTCCTTTTGTCACCCCTCTCCCTATCATATCTCTCCCTCTCCCTCTCATACATTTACTCTCATCTCTCCCTCTCCCTCTCATCTCTCTTACTTTCATCTCTCCTCTCCTCCCATTTGGCTCCCTGCCTCCTCTCATCTCCCTCACTCATTCCCCCCTTCCCACCACCTCCCAGTTCACTACCATCTGGATTTGTAGCTACAGTTTCCCATGTGTAGATCTAAAAATCACTTGACACCCCTTCTCCCTTCCCTTCCGCTTCCTCTCCAGTCCTCACTCCCCATGCCTTCTGTATCCCCCTTTCCCCCTCCTTTCTCTATCCCCCTTTCCCCCTCCTTTCTCTATCCCCCTTTCCCCTTTCTCTTCCTCTCCCATCCTCTCTCCCCATCCTCTCTCTATCCTCCTTTCCCCCTCCTTTCTCTGCCCCCCTTTTCCCCTCTCTTTTCTCTCCTCCATCCCCACCACCTCCGCATCCCCTTCCGGCAGCATCCATAACTGTAATTGCCTCTGTAGATCTGATATTCTCTTGTAGCTACTCCCTCCACTCTCCTACCTCTTCCCCTCCGCCTCCCCCTCTTCTCTCCTCCGTCTCCCCTGTCCTCCCTTTTCCTCCCGTCCTCCTCCTAGCCCCCTCCATCACCATCTGTTAGTTTCCCTCTGCTCTCTGTCCTCCCCACCACCACTGCACCTCCCACCATCTGCATGTGTAACTATAACTGCCCGTGTAGATCTAATATTCTGTTGTAGCCCCACCCTTCCCTCTCCTCTCCTACCTCTTCCCCTTCCTCTCTCCTTCCCCTCCCCCAGCCCATCCTCTCCCAGTCGGATCTATAGCCATAATTGCGGTTGAGTAGATCCATATTCTCGTGTAGGGCCTCCTCATTTTCCACAACCAATTCCCCTCCGCTTTCAGTCCCCATCTCTTAACCCCTCCTCCCCTTCCACACACACCCCATATCCCCTACCAGCATATCTTTAACTATATACATTTTCTTGTAGCTTCTCCTTCCCCTCCATTTCCCCCCCTCTCCCCTTCCCTTCCCTCTCGATCCTCCCCTCTCATGTCCCCTCCCTCTCCTTCCCCACCACCATTCTCTTGTATCCTGCCACTACATATGTAACTGTATTCGCCAGAAGCCCTCTTGCCTCTTCTCCTCCAATCCTTCTCCCTTTCCCCATTCCCCCATCCCTTCCCCTTCCCCCTCCCCCTTCCCCCATCCCTTCCCCTTCCCCCTTCCCCCTTCCCCCTTCCCCCTTCCCTTCTGTTTCTCCCTCTCCCTCTCATTTTCATTCTCCCTCCTCCTCTTCCTTTTCCTCTCCTTTTTCTTCTCCCTCTCCCTCTCCTGTTTCATCTCCCTCTCCCTCTCTTTTTCCTTCTCCCTCTCCCTCTTCCTAATCCTCTCCTTCCTCTCCCTCTTTTTTTCCTCTGCTTCCACTCCTTCTTCTTCCTCTGCTTCCTCTCCCTCTTCCCCCTCTTCTCGCTCTCCGTCTTCTCCCTCTCCTCCTTCCTCTTCCCACCCCTCAAGACCTCTCCGCCCCTCACCTACCACCTCCATATCCTCTACCAGCTGAATCCTCGACCATAAACCTTCCAAGATCCACTCAGACGGAAGCGCCCATATTTACTGGAAACGTTGAGAAGGGGACCCATTTTGTCTCATCTTCACCTACACTTGAATATTTCTTCCCTCCTCTCTCTGATGTCCCCCTCGAGAGATAAGGAAAATGAAACCTTTAGCTGTGGCCGGGGATCTCCCTTAAGTAGCCGGGGCTCAAGCTAAAGTGAAGCTATCTGGGAAGTGTACGTAAGCTAGGGGGAGAATTTCATTAAGCATCATCGTCATTTGCACGACAGTCCCGTTGCCCGAACAAACAGCCGCGTCCGAAACCCCGGCGAAATTCATCTCCTCTACCCCCCATTTTTCCCCACTTCGCTGTGAGCAAACACCAAAGCATTCTGGCATTAGGGAAGGGGTAATGGAGAGGGAGAGCATGAGGTGGGACGACTGTGGAACGACTGCGACTGGAGGGCAAACACGGGAGTCGCTGGTAGGGTGGAAGTCAGGGCAGCAGGGAAACGGACGGCGGCTGCAGCATATTGTCCTCCCGGGGCTCATTGTAATTAAAACGAGGCTGTAACTGGCGACAGGACACCCAAGCCGACTCACCCCTCCCTCCCTGCCTCACCCCTGCCTTGCCCTTGCCATGATACTTGTTTCACACCTTAATCAACCCTGCCTGCCTCTCTCTTCACACGCCTATATTGCCTCTGCCTTATTTCCCATGCCTCTTTCTTCTTCAGCATTCCCTGTCTCTTTCTCACCCCTCCCCCAGCCTCACCCCCTCACCCCTGCCTTGCCCTTCCTTAATCTTTGTTTCACGCCTCGTTCAACCTTGTCTGTCTCTCCCATCATTCCTGCGTCACCGTCCCGCTTCTAACCGGCCCCCCCCCCTCACCCTTGCTTGACCTCAACTGCTTCACCTCTCTACCTCACCTCTCTGACTTGCCCTTGGCTGATCTTTGTTTCGCTTCTCACTCGCCCCAGGTTTCAGCATAGGGCTTCTGCCTCAACCTTGGCTCTTTATTTTTTCTTCTTTCTCTCTCCAACACAGTTGCCTCCTTCTTCATCACCCCAATCTCTTTCTGCCTCACCCTGGTCTCACACTATATACCTCAGTTACCCCTGTCTTCTTTCTCCTCACCTGTGCTTTACCTTGCCTCTCCTCTGCCACCACTGCCTCTTCTTTACCCACCCCGACCTGCACAGTCTCCCTTTTGTGTCACCCCTACCTCTTTACCTCACTCTTGTGCCTGCCTACCTCACCTTTGCCGCTGTCTGCCTCACCCCTGCTTCTCTCTACCTTACTGTTGCCTCCTCTTTGCCTCATCCTCCCTCTTCTTCGAGCCTTAACCCTGTCAGAAACAGTACTTAATGCTATCTTGCCTCGCCTTACCTTACCTTACACTACTTTTAACTTACGTTCGCTTGCCATACCTTACCTTACCTTATCAATACCATACCTTACCTTACCTTACCATTACCTTAGGTTAGCTTACCTTACCATACATTTACTTTACCCTTACTCTACATTGCCTTACCTTGTATTGCCCTATTTTACCATACTTTACCTCACCTCACCTTACCTTACCTTACCTTACCTCGCCTTACCTTACCTCACCTCATCATACCTCACCTCATTTCATCTCACCTCACCTCACTTTACCTTACCTTGCCTTACCTCCATCTCTTCACCATGAGGGGTTGGTGGAGTCTCCTAATTTAAATAAAATCGTCCGGCTGGAATATTAAAAAAAAAAAAAAGCTGAGGGGTTGCAGGGAACTGTCTAACCTCTCCACATTAATTGTCCTCCCCACAGCTGAATAAAATCGTCTGCAGAGATTAAGAGATTTCGTCATATAATCATTCCTTACACATACTTCACTGGTTTCCTCCTCTCTTCCTGATGCTGCTTCTCCCCTGCTTCATGCCTGCCTTCCTCTCCTGCCTCACCCCTGCTTCACCCTTCCCTGATTCTCATTTCCCTCTTGTCTTATCTCAGTGCCTTACCCTCTGCCTCTCCCTGCCTCACTCCTGCCTCTCCCTGTCTCACTCCTGCCACTCTCTACCTCACTTCTGCCTCTCCCTGCCTCATTCGTGCCTTACCCCAACCTCACCTTTGCCTCACACCCTCCTGTTCCTCTCTCTCAGTACCTCATACCTACCTCAGTTGTTGTACTGTATGTCGTAATATTGCCGCTCTGCCTTAATACTGCCTCTCTCTGCCTTCCCTCCACTCCTGCCTCACCCTTGTCCTTGCCTCACTCTTCTGTGCTTCTCATTTCCCACTTGTCTTGTCTG
Organism: Coenobita brevimanus; assembly: GCF_032717465.1. Classification (NCBI taxonomy): domain Eukaryota; kingdom Metazoa; phylum Arthropoda; class Malacostraca; order Decapoda; family Coenobitidae; genus Coenobita; species Coenobita brevimanus. Next base: position 29,683,859 of record NC_137048.1, read on the forward strand.
GCTGTCTTAACCCTCTGCCTCTGTTGACTTAACCTGTGTATTACGTTTGTTTAGCCTCTCTCTCCATTCTCTACTCGGCTCTTCCTGCCTCTCTTCTGCCTCTTCCTGCTACACTTCTGCTGCTTCCTGCCTCACTCCTGTATCCGTCTGCTTTACCTTGCCTCTTCCTGCCTCGCTCTTTCCTTTCCTGACCTTCCCTGTCTCTCCGTTCCTCTCCTGCCTTTTAGTCCCTCACTCCTTCCTTTCTCTGACACGCTCTTGCCTCTCCCTGACCCACTATGACCCTCCCTGCCACACTCCTACCTCTCCCTACCACACTAATACCTCTCTGTCACACTCCTGCCTCACTCTCCGCTTCTGCCTCTCTCTGCAACACTTTGCCTCTCCCTGCCTCACTCCTGCCCCTCCCTGCCTCACTCCTGCATCTCCCTGTCACACTCCTTCCTCTCTCTGCCTCTCCCTGCCTCACTCCTGCCTCTCCCTGCCTCACTTCCTTCCCAGAACTACGGTGCAACATTCATGCCTCTCCGTTGCTCTGTTATTACTTACATTTTTGTCATTCATGTCTCACTCCCTCTTGTCATCTCTGCCTCTCTGCTCATAACCCTCAACTATGCTTTGACTCCCCTGTCTCTCCCTTGTCTCTCTGTCTCTACCGTGTCTCTTTCTCGCCTTCCCCTGCCTCTGGGTTTCCTCCATCTCTTTATCCTGCCTTCCCCTGCTCCGGTGTCTCTACCTTTCCTCTCCTTACTTCACTCTCTCTTTCCCTGCCTCTCCCTGCTTCACCCTGCCTCTCTTTGCCTCACCCTACCTCTCCCTCTCTCTCTGCCCCACTCTACCTCTCCTCTGCCTTACCCTACTTCCCCCTACCTCATCCTACTTCACCCAGTCGCTCTGCCTCTCTCTGCCAAACCCTGCTTCTCCCTTCTCCACCTTACCTCTTCTTGTCTCCCCCTGCCTCGCCGTACCTCACTCTGCCCACTCCTGCCTCCCTGCTTCACCCTACATCGCCCTTCCTCACTCTGCCTCTCCCTACTTCACCCTGCCTCTCCAAGCCTCGCTCCTGCCTCGCTTCCCCGTTGGTCAAGTCAGGCTGTTAATCCAGTGATCGTTGACAGCACGGCAGAGAGAGAGAGAGAGAGAGAATGTGTGTGTGTGTGTGTAGGGAGAGTGTTGTCCAGTGAGGTTGTACGTTTATATAGCTACAAGAACAAGCTATTTAGGTACAGAGGGGTACGTTGGCAAGTAGTGTGTGTGTGTGTGTGTGTGTGTGTGTGTGTGTGTGTGTGCGTGCGCGCCTGCGTGCTTGCGTGCGTGCGTGTACGGCCACCAACATCGCTACCATGTCTACTCGGCATAAATTCTCTCTCCGGGCTCTCAAATTTTGCCTTTTTTCAGAAAATCGCTGGAATTTTGCATCACAAGTAATATCAAAATGATATGAAATTCGCTTACTACTTATGCACTGCCCTACCTACTCTCCTGCTGTGTGATTGTCGACTTTATTTCACTTCCTCCATCTCTACCCATGTTACATAGTGTTATTTTCATTCATCCAGTTTCCATTTTCTCCACCTTCACCCGAGTTATTTTGTGTTATTTTTTATTGAATGTCTTTTTTTATCCAAGAGTTGTTCATTCACCTTTACCTGGGGGAGATTGTCTTTTTTTTCTCTCTCTTTCCTGTAGATCAGTGATAGAATAACACATTATTTCGGAATTACTCTCGATCCCTAGCACTTCTTCATGACTGGCGAGTATAGTGTTAGTTTCTTGTTACAGCCCTGCGTTCACGATTGGTGCTAATTTTACGTCCATTTAAAGTGAACAGAGTATAGCGTGACCTATTATTTTGTAACCCTCCGTATGTAAGATTATGGGCTTTTCTTTTGCCTGGGGACTGCACAGGAGGAGGTAGTGGTCGAGTGGTTGGGGAAGTGATCTGGTGAGTGAAAAGATGCGAGTTCAATCCCAGAAAACGCATGGATTAATTGAATTTCGGTAAAACAGACGTCACTGATCTTAGCAGGGCCTACCGACGTCATAAAAACACCGCCGCTATTAGCACACCAGTCCTGAATATAGCAGCCCTAACATGTATTCAGTAAGGACGGTGGGTATTAGGGCCAAAATGATGACATGTGAAGGTATGTGACGTATGTGGGGACTTCTGGCTCTCAGGGAATGGGTTGTTGAATCTATACCCAGAGTACATCGTAAGTAAATAAATAAAGAAGATACATAGGAAGATAGATAAGAAATATACCTGTATAAGTAAATGGATAAATGGGCAGATAAATAAAAATAAATAGGTAAATCGATGGAAAAGTAAATAAAGCAGAAAATAAAAATGAAACATAGCCACAGCCAACCGCAGCCGCAGCGAGAAATTGCCCACGTTAGTTTGGTGTCAGTTCTAAAAATTTTTCCGGACAGTATCGCGTCAGTTAGTTTATCTTGCCACTAACAAAATTCTTAATCATCGTCATCTGCCCATTCAACAAGATAGATGAATCCAACAGTGACTTTCCTGTGTTTCATTCGTTCACTGTTGAGATTGCCAGTAACCTAACTCAGAGGCATCTTCATCCGTCCACACAACAGTATACATGAATCCAACAGTGCCTTTCCTATGGTTAATCTGTTCATTGCTTGAGCTTTTATTCAACAGGATTTTCCCATTTATGTTTGGTGGGAATTTTCTGTTTTGTCCAAGGCATTTCGTTGGGTTTGCTGTTGCTATTTCCTTTGTTTTTGGATCTTGCTTCACCTTATCTTTGTGTGTGTGTGTGTGTGTGTGTGTGTGTGTGTGTGTGTGTGTGTGTGTGTGTGTGTGTGTGTGATTATAGATAGGCTCTTGTATTTTGCAGTGCTTAGTATATTAAAAGTAAGAAATGCTGAGCTGAAGAATATGAGCAGAGAGAGAGAGAGAGAGAGAGATAGACTGTATTACCGGTCTGAGCTTCTGCAGGGATGCTGCGGAAGTGGCAGGTGGAGGGGAAAGCTGGCATGAGGAAGAGAGAGAGAGAGAGAGAGAGAGAGAGGGGGAGAAGAGAAAGGAGGAGGAGGAGAGAGGAAAAAGAAGGGAGGGAGAAATTGGAAACTGGAGAAAACAGGGAGAGGGGAAAGAGAAGGTAGAAAAATATTTACCTAGGGGCCAAAAATATCAGAACACACACACACACACACACACACACACACACACACACACACACACACACACACACACACACACACACTGCAGTAGGTAAATTCCACTTAGTACGGTTTTCCCCCCTTTACCTGGACACTCATTAACCCTCGTGGTCGGAACACTTCTATATCAGCTTTTTTCAGACGATTTTATTCAGCTGAGTGGGTCATAGGAGCCTGAGAGTGTTAATATCATAACTAAAACCCTTCTATGATCGCGACAACTCTAGTATCCTCTTCCCACTAACGCCAGACGATTTTATTCAGCTGAGGTGAGTCATAGGAGCCCAGCGAGTGTTATAAACTTTTGACAGCTACAGGTTACCACAATCTATTATTTCGGGACGAACAATAAACACTGTACGCTGTTGCATTTTAATAAAGGTAGGAAAAAATAGACAGAGCAATATTCCATAAATAAAAAGAGTGAAGGAAAAAAAGATACGTATGAACAGTACAGGGAAAAGTGCCCATTATTTTTTATCCATTGTTTGAAGCCAAGTGTTTTTATTATTAGATGTTTGGGGAAAAAAAAAAACTTCAGTGTTCTCGGAAAGGTGAAGAATGTTTTAATGACTGGAAAAAAACAGAGGATGGATTTTATGGTGTTTGTGAAATAACAATTGTGTGACATTTAAAGCGGGTGTGGATGTTACACTCCTGTCTATATGACATCTCTTCTATTGCATTTTAATATTATCTGTTTAATTACTTCTGTTGCTTTACATATTGTCTGTACATTTTGTCTGTTGCATTACTTTTGACTACGTTCTCATCCATTGCATTACTTCTTGATTTTACATTGTTTTTATTGCATTACATCTCATCATTGCATTCTCTTGTACTGCATTACATCTTATTGTACATTCTATCCATTGCATTACATCATATTTGTGCATTCTGTTGTACTGCGTTACATCTATTCTGTGAATTCTTCCCTTGTGCAGATTAAACTGGCTAGCTCAAACTATCAGTCTATATCTGTTTGTCTGTCCAACAACTATCATATTTCATTTCACTGGTAGGATGTTCTTGCTTATGCTGTTTGCCTATAGAGGGAAAAAAATTAGTCATCTGGCTGAAGGGGCTTATTACTGGCCACTTGACTCTAATTAAGGTAAGATTTGGAATACCTTTAGACAAACTGAGATATTAACCCGGAAGAATAACACTGTTCTTACCATATCCTCCTCTCCTTTATTTTTTGTACCTTATTTTTAATCCGGCTGTAATTATTTTATGAACGTACGGTGATATTAACCTCCTCCCGCTCGGGGCAACTCTTGTGTTATTTTCTAGCTACCTCCAGACGATTTTATTCATCAGAGAGCGAGTCATAGGAGCCTGAGAGTGTTAGTATTGCCATAGTGATTTAATTAAGGTAGAGATAATTAACAAGGACTAGGCCTTTGCTCTTATACTCCACCTTTTCTTCTTCTTCTACCTCTCAATCCGGCTCTAAAGACCTGTTAACGTTATTAATTAAGTGGAGTGGGTGTGAAGGAAAATAGTGTTGGTAGAGAGAGAGAGAGAAAGAGAGAGAGAGAGAGAGAGAGAGAGAGAGAGAGAGAGAGCAGGCTAAGACTTGGAATATAGGGCAAATTTTTAGCACTCCTCACCCCAAGGACGTACTTTTGACTTCTTTCTCGCTATTTCCACACAATTTTATTCAGTGGTGGTAGTAGTAGTAGTAGTAGTCGTTGCAGCAGTAGTAATCTCGCTACCTCCAGACGTAGTAGTAGTAGTAACGGCATTAACAGTAGTAGTAATCCCTCCTCCAGACGATTTTATTAAACTAAGTAAAGCACTCTGCATATGAAGGTGTAAATTAAGCCTCTAACTCCACTAGATAAAAAGCTCTCTCCGAAGCTCAATACAGTCGTCAGTAAATACCAGGAATTGAATATAAACAAAGGATCTTTTTTTTTTTAGAACTGATTGCTGTAGAAAAATAAGGAAATAAATAAAACGCGTTGCCATAGAGACGAGACGGAGAAGCCTTAACGCCTACACCGTGATGACATCTTGTTTTAATTTGTTATTGTTATCAAATTTTTACTTGGCTTTGGAAATGAGGCGCCCATCATCCACTCACTCGATGTAGTGCTGTGACGTAACAAGCAATGCGTTGCCATATAGACAGACAGACCTTCAACTCCTAGGCAAGAATGATGTTTGATTTTTGTTCTTTCTTTTTGCTACCGGAAATGGGGCGTCCATCATCCACTCACTCGATGTAGCATCGCCGTTAAGTTAGTACACCGAGTGAAGTGAAGCCAAATTATTTCCAGTAATTGAGGAAACCATTTACTACGCTGGGTGGTTGCCATATAGCCAGATAACACCTGGTGGCCTAGTGGGTTAAGGCTTTCCAACTTGATGGCACCTGTAAGGGCGTCCGTGTGAGGGATGGTTGGGGTTTGCTGCTCGTATAGTGCCACTGAGGGGCGAGTGAGGCTGGTCACCCACGTCTTAAATATTTGGCCTGAGTTGAAAAGTGTCTGGTAGTGAAGGGGTTAATGATGGTTATTCCCCCCCCCCTTTCCAGTTCCAAAAGTCTCCCCTAACTTTGATTTTTAAAAAGTCTGAAGATAGCAAGAAAAAACTGAAAATACTTTTACTGACTCTTTTTTTTTATTGGGGGGTTTGGTAATGAAAAAACTGGAAATAGCTTTACTTTACCCCTTTAGTACGATTACGCCTTATGTGATTTATTCTGGCTATAAATAAATATATAAATAAAATATATAAATAATAAAACAGAAGAAGAATGGCTCTTAGAGTTTTGGAGTGAAAGTCCTCAAACTTTGCTCATAAGTTCCCATTTTTTTTAAGTTACGGAGAAAACAGTGGCAGAAATAAATTAAATGCCAGTGCCAGTGAAGATAGGTTTTTACTGATATATGAATCTTTGGCACCTGGAGCTAAGGTTATATAAAATGTGTATGTATATATGTATGTATGTATGAGTAGAAACTGCATATCTTCTCTAGCGTAATTAAACTCATCAATTTGTTCTTGTAGTAAGTGTAATTAGGGTAACAGTAACTCATATCCTCAAATTAATTTTATCTTCTCTTGCAGGTAAGTTGTTTCCTCCTCTGCCGTGCTACAGAAGTGGTAAGTATAAAAGCACTATGAAATTAACCTGAATTTATACAGGAAAAAAACACACACACACGCACACAATGTAAAGATTTTGGTGTATTTATATTCATGTTCACACGGTGATGCACGTTTTCATGATCGGCATTTCAAGAGGACAGTGTGTGTGTGTGTGTGTGTGTGTGTGTGTGTGTGTGTGTGTGTGTGTGTGTGTGTGTGTGTGTGTGTGTGTAAGAGAGAGAGAGAGAGAGAGTTATGAGCATGTACGTAATTGGGCTCTGGCACGTAGCATGAGCGAGAACAATTGCACACACTCATAATTCCTTTAAATCACCCTTCCTTCCTTCCTTCCTTCTTCCTTTCTTCCTTCCTTCCTTTCTTCCTTCCTTCTTACTTTCATCCGTCTTCTCACAGTCCACAATAACTCACACCAGAAAAGAAAAAAAACATGCAACCAACGAGAACCAAAAATAGAACAGAAAATAGAAAAATGAAAAAGAAACAGTACACCCTCGCCCCCAAGGAAGGCGGGCATGAATTAAGTGAACTCTTTCCTTTGTGTCTCTTTTACCGCTGGGGGGAGGAATTTGCATGTTAAAAACCGGAAGATTAAAATGGAGATAGCTAGCTTCTGCCTACCTTGTACCCCCCACCACCCTCACTACTAAGCCCCCTCCCCTCCCCCTCCCCTATCCCTTCCCCTTTCCCTTTTTTTTTTTTATCCCCCTTTCCTCCCTCCCTCTATCTCCTTCTCCCTCATCCTCTTCCCCCCTCCTGCATTCGCCTCTCCATCATCCCTCTCCCCCTCATCCCAGTCTCCACACTCCTCTCTTCCCTCCCTCTCCCCCTCTCTCCATCCGCCCCTCTCCCCCTCTCCTTCTCCCTCCCTCTCCCACTCCCACCACCAAAGCCCACCTGCTTACCCTAATCTACTGCTGCCCTTTTTCACGCCAGAGCCCTCCTGTGGTTCCTGCTATTACGCCCCTGCTGCTGCTTTCTCCTGCTGCAGGTGGTGGTAGGATTATGTTGAAGAGAACGAGGGTTTTTTTCTTTTAGTTCCTCCTCAATTCCGTCTTGGGGGAAGCGGTGAAGTTAGTTGTTTTTACTGGGGTTTGTCGGACGTCATTTTTCTCTTTGAAGTTCTTTTTGGAAAGATTTTGACTTATATCTGCCTCATGAGAAATTGCCCCCAACCCGCCCGATATCATTCTCTCATTATTCAAGAACGAGAGATCCCGATTTTGAGCCAAGTTTTAGTGAACAGAGAGCAGGTGACGATGATGCAGGTTAGTGTTGCTCTTTTTCTGTACCGGAAGAAACCCAGAAATATCGGAATGGGTGGACGTAACATTAAAAATAGCATATAGCCAGGTCACCCTTCTAATGAGCTATAATATCGAGATCAATTTTCTTCACGATCAGCCATAAACAGTAAATCGTGGCCTTCTTTTTGTGCCAACTTTGTCTCCCAGTGTATGTATTGTCCAAGTCTGTGTTACTAGGTCCTGGAGAGAGGTGCCTTCATGTGGTGTCACCGATATATACGAGCGGCTCCATTGCCCGGATATACAAGGGTCCCTCAGCTGTCCCCCCTATCCCCTGAATGGAGGATGGTGGACAGCAGGAGGAGGCACTGGGTTCTTGTTTTAAATGATCCCGGAGCCAAAGGAACAATAATAACTCTAAAATACGTTGTTAATAATTGGAAAAGAAATCTCCCTCGCCCATAATTAACCGGCATGAAAAAGTGAGAAGGACCATCAGAAATTATAAACTCTAGGAGGTATAATTATGATTATGATGATGATGATGATGATTATTATTATTATTTTCATTGTCATTCCTGTTGTCTTTATTATTATTATTAGGATTAGTATTAGTAGTAGTATTTTTATCAACATCGATTTTTTAGGAAAGGCTGAGGGAGATATTATATAGTGTCCACTCTTAACCTGCAAGGGAAAGTAAGACCAAGTTAGCTTTAAGTGCATAACGATGTTTCCCTGTGATTGGATTCTCCATTATCTAGATTGGAGAGAAACAATAGAAGTCAGATTTTTTTTTTCCTCTCTCTCTCTCTCTCTCTCTCTCTCTCTCTCTCTAAATTGAATTAAAGTTAGGCCCCATTACCTTAAGCCGCCTTTGCCTTAATCCTTCACAGTCGAGTACTCACCTTTTTTTACCTGGAAATCGGATTGGTATACAGTATGACGTGTAAATATATAGTTTTCATACATATATTTTTCATGTGTAGGCGGGATACTCTTTGATTTATGGCGATCGTGGTTAGGCGGAGACATAAGTGTTTCTCAGTGTTGGACATGGAAACTTAGATAGATAGATAGATAGACAGATAGATAGATAGATAGATTGAGATATAAAAAGTCGTAAGTACTTTGAGGTTGAGAGGGCGAAGGAAAGGATAGTGAAATAAGAGGAAAGTGTAGGGAGGAAGAGAGGCAAAGGGTGAGGTGAGGGAAAGTGAGGAGAATGGGGAGGGGAGAGAAGAAGGAGGAGGAGAGGCGAGATGAGAGATGAGTTAGAGAGAGAGAAAGAGAGAGAGAGGGAGTAGGGGAGAAGAGCCCAGCAAGGTAATGGCCGAGTGTGAGGTTGTGGATTTAAAATGCTTTAAAGTAATTCCTGTGTTCGTACGTGGATGCACAACGATACTCCATTAAACGTGTGTGTGTGTGTGTGTGTGTGTGTGTGTGTGTGTGTGTGTGTGTGTGTGTGTGTGTGTGTGTGTGAGAGAGAGAGAGAGAGAGAGAGAGAATAAGCGTGCGTGCGTGCCTTCGTGATAATAATAACAAAAAGCGTAATAATTACTATCATAATCGGTTTACTAATTAAATGGGTAGGCATACGGTTAACAAAATACTGCATAGAATTTATGTTGTAGTTGGAGCTTCCATTTCTAAATAAATAAGTAGTTGAGTTGATTGTGTGTTATTTGGAGTGGTTACAAGTAGTAGTCTTTATAGTGGTGGTGATGGTAGTAGTCATAGTTGTAGTAGTAGTAGTAGTAGTAGTAATAGTTGTAGTAGTAGTAGCAGTAGTAGTAGTAGTAATGGTAGCAGCAGTCTTAGTGAATATGCTTGTATAATGTGCTTGTGTGTGGGGGTGGGGTGGGCGGAGTTGGGGGGGGTGAAAGAGAGAGAGTCACCCTCATACCTGTAACCCTCCCCACCTTCATTCCTCATCCCTTAACCCCCATCCCTTCCCCTTCATTCCCCAGCTCACTTCGTCTAACATTTCTCCTTTCCCCCATTCTATTCCATACTTCGTTTCCCTTTCACCTTCTTCCTTCATTTAAGTTCCATCTCCCCTCCATCCCTTTTCATTAATTCGCCATCCATCTTCCTCACTTTAATTTGCGTCATTCCCATTTTCTTCCCCTTTTTTCTTCCTCCATTCCTCCTCTTCACTCTCGTTTACATCGTTCTCGTCTTTGATTCATAGTTTAGTTTAGTTGTATCATTATTACTTTAACTTGCCCTAAAATTGCCATCCCTCCATCTTAAATACTGAGTTGTAACAATAGATTAACACTGGAATATGATGCTTGTCACAAAGATGTGCTGTGGAAAGGAAGTACAGGCATAGTAGTGGCTTTTTCTACCCTTAAGCTACGTGAAATAAGCGGCAAAAAGGACGAAAATTTGGGCCAAGTGTAGGTGAAAGAAGTATAGTTATAACCTACCTTCTAACAGACACCTTGGAAAGAATCAGTAGGTCTGTTGTTTTCTCTTCTTTGTCTTTCCTTGATACGCTTTCCTTATTTCACTTCCCATCCCTCATTTCCCAACACTTACCTCCTCATTTCTTATTACTTTCCGTCCCTTTCTCCCATCACTTCCCTCTACCCTCCCTTCACCCTCACTATCCCCCCTCCCCTTATCTTTCACCTCAGCCTCCCACTCTCCCCATCATTCCCACCAACCCTCCCATCGCCACATCACCCCATCTCCCCATTACCTCATCCCCATCACCCCATCTCCCCATTACCTCATCCCCATCACCCCATCTCCCCATTACCTCATCCCCGTCACCCCATCTCCCCATTACCTCATCCCCATCCCCCCATCTCCCCCATTCCCCCAGCCTGTTTTCCTCCCACGCTACTCTCAGATTAACCACATCCACTCTATTTCCCCATAATGTCGTTCCTGAAGTGTTTGTTGGTGTGGTAGGCGGGGGTGTGATGGAGAGAGAGAGAGAGAGAGAGAGAGAGAGAGAGAGAGAGAGAGAGAGAGACTAAACCAAACAGTGTGATATAAAAAGCGAAATGATATGAGGGGAGAAATTAGAGGGGAGATGAGAGGGGCGAGGGAAGGAGAGTATGGGGATATGGGAAGGGTAGGGAAGGGAATAGGGGAAGGGGAAGGAGAAATGGATACGGCAGAGGTAGGGAGGAGAGAGAAGGAATCTGGGAGGGGAAGGGAGAGGGGAGGGGAAAGAAGAATTGGATGGGGAAGAGAGGAGAGGAGAGGGAAGGGAAGGAGTAAGAAATCGAAGGTAGGGGGATGCGGACGAAGAGAAGGAAAAGAAGGCAGAGGAAGGAAGGGAAGAGAGAGAGAGAGAGAGTAGGAGGGGGCTTTGGGGGGGAGTTTAGCATATTTACAGCATTGTTATCATCTAAATTGCTCAGCCGCCCTGCATATGCTTAAACACCCACCCGCAAATGGAGTTCTTTAGTCCCCCCTCTCTTTTCTCTTTTTGTCCTCTCTCTCTCTCTCTCTCTCTCTCACACACACACACACACACACACACACACACACACACACACACACACACACACACACACACACACACACACACACACACACACACACACACACACCTCATCCAGTTATCACCTCACAGTCCCATTAAAAACTCTTTCCTGTGAACGTAATGGGTTGGAGGAGTGTAGGGAGGGGAGGAGGGGAAAGGTGAGGGGAGAGTAGGGGAGGGGAGGGGAGAGGTAGAGGGAAGGTGGAGGGAGGAACGACAATGAGAGGAGAGATGTGAAGAGAGGGGAGGGGAGGAGAGGGCGGAGGAGGGGAAAGAAATGAGGTGAGAGTGGAGAAGAAAGGAAAAGTAAGGAAAGGAGATAGAGGGGAAATGAGGGGAGATGAGAGAGAGAGAGAAGGGGAGATGATCTGAAAGGTGATGAGTGTCTTGGTGAGGTGAGGTGTAAGGTGTTATGCAGAAGGAGATGAAGAACAAAAACAAAGGGAATGTTATGATATGGGTGGGGAGATAAGAGGCGATGTATTGGGGAGATTAGATTAAGGAAGAGGTGGGAGGATGGAAGGGGAGAAAGTGAGGGGTGAGGGAAGGAAGGGATGAGAGGTAAAATGAAAGGAGAGAAAGAATATGGAGGTTTGGAGGGGGATGACGGGGTAGGAAGTGAGGTGATGGAAGAGAGGTAGAGTGAGGTAATAGTTAAAAATGAGAGAGAGAGAGAGAGAGAGGAGGGGTGACGTCAGGTGGAGTGGCAATAAGGGAGAGAGAGAACGTCAGCCGGCTGTCATAACCTGTCCCTGCTGACGACCGGAATACTTAGATGACAAACAGCTGACCACACCACTCTCTCACTTTCCCACTTTCACTATCTCTGGCTTTCTCTCCTCTTTTATCTCTCTTCCTTACTCGTTTTCTGCATCTTGATTTTCTCGTCTCCTCCCCGTCTCTCTCTCTCTCTCTCTCTCTCTCTCTCTCTCTCTCTCTCTCTCTCTCTCTCTCTCTCCCTCCCTCTTCCCCTTTTTC
>NC_137048.1:29700906-29703406 GCF_032717465.1 Coenobita brevimanus
AGAGAGAGAGAGAGAGGGAGAGAGAGAGAGAGAGAGAGAGAGAGAGAGAAATGAGACTCACAAAATATGATTGAAGTGATATAGGAAGAACGGCAAAAACGAAGGGGAAGAGAGAGAGAGAGAGAGAGAGAGAGAGAGAGAGAGAGAGAGAGAGAGAGAGAGGAATGAGAGGGAAGAGAGTCGGAGATGGAGAGTTCTGGGAAAGGGAGGAAGTGAGAAATGGAGGAGTGTGTGAAGTGGAGAGAGGCCTGGGAGGTGGAGGGAGAGGGGGAGGGGTAGAGGGGGAGAGAGGGCTTGAGAGGGAGAGAGGAGGGAAACTATGAAAGGAAGTGTGGGAGGAATGTAAAGGAAGAGACTTGGAGAGAGAGAGACAGGATTTGTGAAAGAGATGGGTGATGGGAAGTTGAGATGGAAGGAGTGGGGGAGAGGGAGGGAGGTGGGGGGAGAAACAGGTTGAAGTGGGGAAGAGGAAAAGATAGGGAGGATGAGGAGATTAGGAGGAAGTGTGAGAGAGAGAATGGCCTTAGGATGGAAGGAGGGAGTGAGAGAAGGAGGGAGGGTTGGAGAGATTGAGAGATGTTTGGGAAAGGGAGAATTGTGGGAGAAACGAATGGGCAAGATTGGAAGATTGAGAGAGAGAGAGACAGAGACAGAGAGAGAGAGAGAGACAGACAGACAGAGAGACAGACAGACAGACAGACAGAGGCTGATAGTTGGAAATTGAATGAAGGTTTGGCGAGACATAGCTGCAAGAGAAAAGACTTTTAACTGTAATAGGAAGAGACAGGAGCAGAGTAATAAAAAAGAAAAGTCTGAATTAGTGCTGAGGGAAATGTGAGATAGAGAGGATGCAAAATGAAAATTCGGAGGGAAAGAAAAATAAGAGGAGTGTTTGAAAAATAATATTGAAATCAAGAGAGGAAAAAGGAATCAGTCGACGGAGTGAAAGAGGGAGAGAGAGAGAGAGAATGTTGTTACTCAGTGAGAAGTAAGAGAGAGAGAGAGAGAGCGAGGAGAGAGAGAGGGGGGGTGAGAGAGTGAGAAGTGTCTGAAAAGTGTGTAAAAGAGGATTGGAGGAGGGAGAAGTGGAAGGAGGAGGAGCAGCTGGAGAGGTGGATGGGAGGAAGTAGGTGATGCTGACAAGAGGAGGGGAAGGTGGAAAATATGGAGGAAGGGAGTGTGAGAGAGAGAAAGAGAGAGAGAGAGAGAGAGAGAGAGAGAGAAAGAGATAGAGGTTAAGGAAAAGCAAAGACAGGAAGAAAGGCAGAAACACATACATACTCGTATATGACAGTGCAAGAAGAAAATAAAGGAAGGATCGGTGGGAAGCGGACGCCTGAAGGATTAAAAAAAAAGAAAGCCCGAAAAAATTTGACTTGTGATCCCTTTTTTTAACTTTTTTTTTTTTTTCACCTTCAGACGATTTTTTCATCTGAGTGAGTCATAGGAGCCTGAGGGAGTTATAAAGGATAAACTATATGGGAAAAAATAAAAAAGGTTGAGGCTAACACAGTGCGAAATGGAAAGTAGGGCAATAAATGAAAAGAGAAAGAGAAAAGAGGAAGAGGGAACGAGAAAAAGAGGAGGGGCTGCAGGAGGAAAGAAAGGTGAGAGGAAGAATAACGAGGTGAAAGTTTGTGACAGCGAGAGAGAGAGAGAGAGAGAGAGAGAGAGAGAGAGAGAGAGAGAGAGAGAGGGATGAAGAAAAGGAAGAAGAAAAGAAGATGAAAAGAAGGGAGATGGAAAATTTGGAGAGAAAGACGAATGAATGGAATTGAAGACACGATGAAAATAATAAGCACCAGAGAGAGAGAGAGAGCGAGAGAGCGAGATCTACGAGAAAAATGGCCCAAGGGAAATGGTCTAAGAAAAGAGTGGTCTAGTAGAGCCTCTTAATACCCCCCTGAGCAAGACAATTATGGCAGGCTGATGGGACCAAAGCCTGTTTGTCCCTCCAGCCGCCTCTCATTACAGCCCTCTCATTGCCCAGCCTTGTTTGGGTGTATTGGCGTATAGTTTGCTGTATATTTTCTGTATTAATGGCGTGTAGGTGTAAATTTAGTAGCTGTTTTGATGGAGTCTTTGTATGTGCCTATGTATGTCTGAATGTATGTAAGTTATGTATGTATGTATGAAGAATGTATGTTTGCATGTATGTATCTTAAAGTATTTCATGATTGTCTTATCCAGTTTAAATCATAATTGGCACATACTTTAATAGTCCATTATATTTGGGTCTGAGAAGTGATTAGAGGTTGGTGCATATCTGTCAGAGGTCAAAAGTCATTTAGAATTAGTAGTAGTAGTAGTAGTCGTAGTAGTAGTAGTAGTAGTAGTCGTAGTAGTAATAGTAGTGGCAGCAGTAGTATTAGTATTTATTTTCGTTCGTTCGTTTATAAGGGCTCCAATTTGCTAGCATGCGTCGGCCTTGGTCTCCTATTGATGGCTCTCCACGCTGCTCGATCTCTGTTGTTATTATTATTATTATTATTATTATTAT
>NC_137048.1:29713406-29775906 GCF_032717465.1 Coenobita brevimanus
ATGAACGGCGTAAAAGAGTGAGCCAGAGAAAGTGTACAGAAAATGAATGTGTTATAGGATGTACGGTACATGGACGGCAGTAGAAAGTTAGGTAGAGAAAGTGTTCAGAATAAAAGACAGAACATGAACGGCAAAGAAAGTAACTAATCCAGAGAAAGTGTTCAGGAAATAAATTGTGTTAAAGAACGTATTATGCAAAGACTGGCAAAAGAAAGTGAGCTAGAGAAAGTGCCCAAATGTCCAAAGAATACACTCCAGCGTCTATATCCACAGAGAAAGGGGGAATATCACCCAAAAGAGCAATATTACACCCAACTTTGTCGCTCTTGGGGTGAAAACAAAATATTCCATGTTTACATATATGGCCTCTCAAAATGACAGAAGTTAGGTGGTGAGGTCATTGGGGCTGGAAGTTTGAGAGAGAGAGAGAGAGAGAGAGAGAGAGAGAGAGAGAGAGAATGTGCCCAAGACATGTGTGTACTGTGGGGCATGAAATTAAGGGAGGGAAGAAAATGAGTGTGTGAGAGAACGGTGAGAGAGAGAATGAAAGTGTCCGAGAGAAATATAGCGAGAACTGCGTGTAATGAGAGAGAGAGAGAGACAGACAGACAGACAGACAGACAGACAGACAGAGAATCATTATTTTTTTTCTACAATAACTATATTTACAGTTATTTCCTCCCCCACCAACCCACGCTCCCACCCTCAAACCTCAACCACCTTTCCACCTCGTCCTCCCCTTCACCCCATCCTTTCACTCCTCCCCTCCCCTCCCCTCCTATCCTATCCTATCCTATCCTATTCTGTCCTATCCTATCCTGTCCTGTCCTTCCATCTTCCCCTGCCATCCATCCATTTCCCCTTCCCTCTTTTCCCATCTCATCCCGTACTGTTCATTGCAGCTCCTATCCTTTTCCTTCCCCAACCTGCTCCCTTCATCCTTCCCCTCCCCTCCTTTCCCCTCCCCTCCCCTCCCCTCCCCTCCTTTCCCCTTCCCTCCCCTCCCTTCTTTCCCATTCTGTTTTCTTCTCTTCCCAGATAATCATCCTCTTCTTCCTTAGCCCTCATCCAGCTTTCTTCTCCCCACCCTGTCCATCCTTCTCTCTCTCTCGCTTCATTTCACCTCCCTTTCTTCTTTCCTTTCCTCTACCTTTTCACTCCCTTAAAAAAATCAGTCGTCTCTCCTCCCTTCCCACAAACGACCTTCCTCTCACCTTCCCACATCTCCCCTCCCCTCCCCTTCCCTTCACTCCCCTCCCCTCCACTTCCATGCCCTCCTTTCTTTTATTGTCTCTTTCCAAACATTCGACACCTTTCCCCTCAAATCACATCTCCCTTTCCCCCATTCCCGCAAATGACCTTAACCTCTCCATCCCCTACCTTTCCCTCCCCTCCCCTCCCCCCTCCCCTTCCCTCCCCTCACACGTCACCACTCCCCTCCATAAAAGCCCCTTCCTGCAATTTAACTCCAATTTCCCCCTAACTACATAAAACTGCCTCTTTCTCTCTCTCTCTCTCTCTCTCTCTCTCTCTCTCTCTCTCTCTCTTTAATTTAGTAAACGGTGATGATAGGCGAGTACATTATTGATCTTTAATATTTTTTTCGTTGTTTAGAAATAGTTAATAGTGATGATGATGGTGATGATGATGATAATGATGATGATGATGATGTACGTAAGCATTTCATCACTGACATTTCTCTCTCTTTCAGGTTAGTAAATGCGAGTATAAAGAGGGCATTGGGACGATGGTGACCGCTGTCCAAGGTGAGTAGGTTAGTGGTAGAGCAACAGAGAGGAGAGGAGTGGAAAGTGGAGTTTAAATGGAGTTTTTATTGCCTGCATGGATTTTTTAAGCTGACTAGGGAGAGTTTGGAATCAGGAGTGTGGAGTAGTGGAAAGAAAAGTGTTGAAAGTGGAGTTTAAGTGGAGTTTTTAGTGACTGAGTGGATTTTTTTTAAGTTGCCGAAGGAGAGTCTGGGGCGCGGTGGGGTGTGGAGTAGTGGAAAGAGAGGTATGGAATGTGGAGTTTAAGTGGAGTTTTTTATGATGTAGTGGGTTGTTTTAGTGGAGAAGGAGAGTTTGGAGCCAAGTTGGATGTGGAATAGTGGAAGATGTAGATGCTGAGTGTGGAGGTTCTGGTGATGTAGGAGTGACTTACTGATGGAGTGTGGTGTAGGAAAGAAGTCTGGAGTGGAAGGAGACTTAGTTCTATACCCATTACCGTATTCCACCAGGTACAAACGTTTTATACATACAGTATGGAGTGTAGTAATGGGTGTATAAGTAGGTGTTTAACTGAACCTCCTCATATCCCCAGTTCCCTTCTGTTTCTGTGCTTTATCCATCTATTGTTGTTGCGCGTTTCCCATCCTTACATCTTAATAATTTCAGAATATAGCGTTTGTTGTCCAGTATATACCAGGACGTCTTCTGGCTTCAGGACTCACTGGGCTTAGGTGCTTGGAACTCTCGCTCTTTAAGTGCTTCTACATATAACAATAGCTCGAAGCACTCCATGACTTTCACACGTTATGTTAGCTTCATCGTGTCACGGGTGGACAGATTTCACAATTCCGTGTCTGCAGCATTGTTTATACAGTGTGAGAAAGCCACCATTTCCACATATTTACATTTTCAGCCATTATATTCACAAAAAAAAAAAAAAAAATAGCCATCCTTCCATCTGTCCATCCAACCACCATCTATCCATCTATCTGTCTGTCTGTCTAGACCTGTCTGTCTCTCTATCTATCAATCTATCCATCCTGTCCATCCATCCATCCATCCAATCCTCTATTACCTCACAGGGAGCGTAGGGGTCCGGGGCTAGGTTACGCAGTCCAGACCCGTAGGCAAGGGGGACCAGTGACCTATACCCCTGAGCGGTATTACATGAGCAGTTAACCCCATCCATACCTCGGATTTTAACCCCAATGGACCTCCTAATCCCACTCGACTATCACGTGTCCATTTATTTATGTTTATTTATTTATTTATTTATTTATTTATTTTATTTTCTCTTACCACCCGGCGTAGTAAATGGTTTCCTAGGTAACAGGACACCGTTTGACTTGGTGTTGTGTAGTCATGTGAAAGTAGCACCACATCGAAGGAGTGGATGGTCGACACCCTCTTCTTAGCTGCCGCGTATTAGGATGCAGACAAAAGTTATTGGCAGAAAAAAATTGAAAACCATTTTGATTTTTTTTTTTTCATTGTTCCACCTGTGTTCTTGTTTCTTGTACATCCGGATTGTTTACATTGTGCTGTCGTCTGTTATGTTACCTGTACTAATACCACGCATGACTATATTACCAGTATTTGTAACGTTAGTACCACTCGCCGCTGGTACTGTGACATCAACCCACCGAGTATGTGGACATTTCCCCCTCCCCCTTTTTTGTTTTTTTTTATCTCGCCTTTGAGCTTGGAGATTTTTGTTTTATATATTCTTGCCAATTCCTGATGATTTATCTCGCCTTAAGTTGGACATCCAGAATTGCAAGGGTTAGATATAGCATTAATAAACCCCTTCAGTACGAGGGGCCTTCCTGAGTTGAATAAAATCGTCTGGTAGCAGCAAAAGTAAACCATTAACGAATAACAGTCTGTGTGTTAAAGCGAAGCGTTGTGGCTTGGGTGTGAGACTGGAAGGTGAAACTATATAGAGTGAGTGGATGGTAGGGGACCTCACTTATGCTGTCTTGTATTATTCTGATGTGATGTGGATGTGAGGTGGGTAGAATAGAACTACATCAAGTGAATGGATGGTGGGCGGCCTCACCTATGCCACCATGTATTAAGATTTGCGGCATGGATCGGAGGCGGGGAGGGTAGCACAACATCGGATGAATGGATGGCGTGGGGCTTAAGGTGTTATTTTGTGTGCTACCGTATACTGAGATGTGTTGTGGCGTGGATGTGAGGCGGAGAGGGTAGAACTACATCGGGTGAATGAATGGTGTGGGGCTTAAGGTGTTGTTTTGTGGCTTGAATGGAAGGCTGGAAGGTGATACTCGGTTTCTGACCAGCTTTGTTGTGGTAAGCTGGGTTTACCATCCCAACCCCTCCCCCTCCACCCCATTCCCATCCGTCCATCATCTCTGTGTTATCTCTCTCGAGTCTTTTTCTCTCTCCCTCCTGTTTTCCATTCCTCTTTCTCTCCTCGTCCATCTCTCTCTGTCCCCCAACTCTTTCTGTCTCCCCTTGCTCTCTCTCTCTCCCTTTCCATCTTTTTCTCTCTCCCACAATCTCTTCTCTCCCACCCAACTCCATCATCCTTGTTTTCTCTCCCCTCTTCCCTCCGCTTTGATATATCTCTTATCTCTCTCTCTCTCTCTCTTCCTTTCTCGATTGAACCTCCCTCCTTCAGGTTTGATCCCCTCCTCATTCCATTTCATTCTCACTCCTCTTTTCCTTTCCCTCTTCTCTTCCCCTTCATTCCCATTCCTCTTCCCTCTCCCATTTCCTTCTCTTCCCATCTCTCCTTCCGCTTCCCGTCTCTCCCCTCTTCTCTACCCTTCCCTCCTTTCCTTTTCCTCTTCCCAACGTTTCCTTTCCTCCTCCCATTCCTGTCTCCTTCTCTTTCCTCTACCTTCCCTCCTTTTCTCCTCCCTCTACCCTCCCGTCTTCTTCTCTATTCTCTATCGCTACCCCTCTCCAATATTCACTCTCCTAACCTTCCCTCCTCATCACTTCCTTGTTCCCTTTCCTCTTCTCTCCTCTTTTCTCTGCCCTCTCCTCCTCTTCCCTCTCATTTACCTCCTTCTTTCCCTTCCCATCCAATCCTTTCTTCCCAGCTCATTCTTTCTCATCCATCATCTCTTTTATCTAGCTCTAGCACGTACTCTCTCTCTCTCTCTCTCTCTCTCTCTCTCTCTCTCTCTCTCTCTCTCTCTCTCTCTCTCTCTCTCTCTCTCTCTCACACACACACACACACACACACACACACACACACACACACACACACACACACACACACACACACACACACACACACACACACACACACACACACACACATAGACTCACAAACTTGGACACCATAAGCCTGCAGTCCACGGGGTACCTCATAAACACAAGGCCACAGTCACAACCAAAACAAACCCATACAACTCCCTCCCTACTCAGCAGCGACCCCCGGCGGCCCAGATTCGCCACGCACGTATATATAATCCAGCCCAATGCATTCCGAAATATACGTAGTTAGTAAATTGCCTGGGAACTTATTAGGTAATTGGGCGTGTAAATATCCCGGGTAATAACAAGTGGCGTAATGAACTCGACTTCGACTCTTTTCAGTATTAGTAATGATTTTGTGCTGAGGGATGTGTGGATCGGGGTGGGGGGTGTTTGGATGTGTCTATATGTATCTTTTCTCCTCTCTCTCTCTCTCTCTCTGTCTCTGTCTCTCTCTCTCTCTCTCTCTCTCTCTCTCTCTCTCTCTCATTTATCTATTGTACCCTTCCATCTCTGTTAATGTCATCACAAACGTCCTTCATTTATGTCCCACTTAAACAGAATTCTTAAGTACTTGACAATTTAAGAAGTAATCTGTGCTTTAATGTTAGGAGATGTATTGGAGGATGGATTTCACTAGTAACCAAAGAGATTCATTCGTACCTTGGTAAAAGCTCACGAAATTTCTTAGAGCCACGACAGGGGGTTACCCAGTTCCATCATGTGAAAACGAATCGATAATAGTAACGAAAAATTGACGCTTAATCAGCCATCCTTTTTATTTTTTACATTTGTACCTGCAGCTTTATTATATGCTTCTTTAATTAATATTTTCGTCCTTTATCAGTGTACCTTAGTTATTAAATGAAGATAATGTTACTTAAGGCTGCTATTATTATGATTATTATTATTATTATTATTATTATTATTATTATTATTATTATTATTACCTTCTCTCTGGTTTGCCAATCGCCTTGTATCCTCCTCCTCCTTCTTTTCTCTATCTTATCTACCTGTCTTTATCTCCCCTTCTCTTATCTTTCACTTTTCTCTCTCCCTCCCTCATTCGCTGCGTGTCATCGGAATTGCTGTTGGGTTTTTCCTCTCTCTCTCTCTCTCTCTCTCTCTCTCTCTCTCTCTCTCTCTCTCTCTCTCTCTCTCTCCAAGTTTTTCCATCTATCTCTCTACCTGTCTATATTTTTTAGCCTTCCCTACTTTCCCTGCCCTCTCTCTTCTCCATGTCTCGCCTCCACTCTTCCTCCTCTCCTCTCCTCTCCTCTCTTCTCCTCTTCTCCTTTCCTCTCCTAACTTGCCGCCTCCCCAGACCACATTTCTCCTTCCCGAATTTTTTACTCACTTTTGTCACTTTTCACCCCCTCCATTTTTATCCAACTTTCCACTTTCTCTTTTCCCTTTTCCTTCTTTCCCTTTCCTTTTGGCTGTTTTTTTCTCCTTTCCTTTCCTTTCCTTTTTCATGTTTTTTTTTCTCCTTTTCTTTCCTTTTTCATGTTTTTTGGTCTCGTCAGTTTTTGTTTCTCTTGTTACTCCTTTTCTGTCTGTTTCCATTTTCCCTTTTTCTTTCCTTTCCTCCTCCTCCTCTTCCTCCTCTCCTTCTCTCCTCCTCCTCCTCCTTTTCTCTTTATCCTCCTCCTCTTTTTCTCCTCCTCCTCCCCCTCCTCCTCCTCCTCCTGGGTAAGATAGCTAGCGTCAGGAGAGAAAGGAGACCAACAAATGGTTTTGGTGTTAAAACTTGTTATTGCAAATTACGAGAGAGAGAGAGAGAGAGAGAGAGGGTCTGTGTGTGTGTGTGTGTGTGTGTGTGTGTGTGTGTGTGTGTGTGTGTGTAGTTTAATCTTGTAATATATGCAGAAAATTTTAGGCCAGCTTTCATCCTCCTCCTGTCGACTCCTCTATTTTCTTGTGCCTTTCTTCATCCTTTCTGTCTTAATTTCTTCATCATTTTCATCCGTCCTTCTCCTCTTCCACATATCCTCTTACTTCCTCTTTCTTTATCGTCTGTCTTCCTTCTTCGTCCCTCTTTCCTTTGATCTCTTGTTTTCTTGTCTGATTTTTCTTCCTCTTATGTTTTCTTTCTTCTCCCTTCTCCTTCCTCTTCGGTCTTTCCTTTTCTTATACCCTCTCTGTCAATTTCACCTGCCTTCTTCCACTTTCTCTTCCTTCTTCCACTTCCTCTTCCTTCAGCGAAGCGCGCGCGCTCACACACACACACACACACACACACACACACACACACACACACACACACACACACACACACACACACACACACACACACACACACACACACACACACACACACACACACACACACTCCTCTCTCTTTCTCTCTCTCTCTCTCTCTCTCTAACACCTGGCGTCCGAGTAAGTCCATTAAAGGGTTTTGTTGCTCTAAATCAGCTTCTCTTGGTGTTGACAATGGAGAGAGGATGAGAGAAATTATAAAGTCCCCCCTCCCTCATTAATTTGTTGTAAAGAGAAAATGGGAAGAAAGATTGAGATGAATTGGAGGGGGAGAAGGAGGAAGAGAAGAAGAGAAGGAGGAAGAGGAGGAGGACAAAGAGAAAACGAATAGAATTATAAGCTTACGGAGAAATAGTTCCAAGTGAGAGAGAGTGAATGGAAGAGAAGAGAAATTGGGAAACGACCAGAACAGAATGTGTTAGAGAGAGAGAGAGAGAGAGAGAGAGACTTTAAAATCTTTATGTCGTTACGGACGCAATTTGGTGTTTTTTTTTCTAGGCTAACATCTTACGATTTTTACTTTTTTTTTTTTTTTTTTTTTGCCTATGATTCAGAGGAAAATTCAAACTTTCTCGATTCCTATTTGGTGCTATGGATACATCTCTGTAATTCACTCAGGCAGTACTCTGGTCTCCTAAACTTGGCTTAAATTTTCTTCTTTTTGTAGCTTATATCACGTAGCTCAGTGATAGAATAAAAAATTATATATGGCTGCACGTCCTTTCCGTTAGGACTTCTTCGTGACTAGTTCCACATTCTGATGGTACTCTGCTGCACAGCTCAGTGGAAGAAAAAAATGTTGCTGCTCCACGTCCTTTCCATACCATTTCTTCGTGACTAGCACTATATTCTTATGTTAATCTATCTTTACAGCTAAACATTCAAGATAGAAAGATGCAACTGGAAAATATAAAAGGCATCTGGAAAGTAGCTATTGACTTCCCGGGTAAAAAAAGTAAGACACGGAATCCAGTCTAGTGATCAACATTCCTTTGATATGATACTTTATTCTTTTCCGTTTATAAATCTATAAGTAGATGCTACCTATTATATATATATATATATATATATATATATATATATGGTTAAGGGTCTGAACAGGGAGGCTGCAATGGATCGTGCAGCGTGGAGAGCCGCCATTAGGTGACCAAGGCCGACACATGCAAGCATGTTGGAGCCTTTAAAAACGAAAACGATATATATATATATATATATATATATATATATATATATTATATATATAAATATATATATATATATATATATATATAGTTAATTTTCAGATTTTTTAGTTCGACGACTTATAGATAGATAGGTAGGTGCATAGATACAAGTTGGAAAAGAGGTCATGATGATGATGATGATGATGATGATAATGATGATGATGGTTGGAAAATAGGTCATGATGATGCTGACGATGATGATACTGTATATAATTCCTCCTATCACCTCATATATCATTCAGCTTAGTAGGGATCTTACGTAAACAAATTATTGAAAATTCATGAAAAATCCTCCATTTCGAAAACTCTGCAAAGCTGAATAAAATTGCCTGGAGGTAACAAGAAAAAAAAATAATAATTACACGATCGTCTGACGGAACGGGGTAAGAAGACGCGGGATAATTTTTCTTTTTAAAGCGAGGGAAATGGGGAATTAGTCGTGGCGTAAAGAATAAGGGGAAATTAGTTGCCCCATAAAAAGCTGGCCGGAATTAATTTCTTGCGTAAAGATGCGAGGGAAATGGGAGAGGATCTGGGGGAGTCAAAAATGAAATTGTTTCTTTGCGAGATGATAAAAAGAGGGGGAGCTTAGTAACGCGAGAGACGGAGCGATGAAAAGAGAGAAAAGGAAGAAAAGAAAATGAAAAAAAGAAAAGAAAACAAAAAGAAAAGAAAAAAGAGAGACGACAGGAATTTATGAGATAATTAAAAAGAGGACTAGCATAGTAACGCGAGAGGCGGAGAGATGAAAAGAGGCAAGAGGCACACAAGAAAATGGAGAAATGATAATGATAGAAGAGAGAGAGAGAGAGAGAGGATAGAAATTTATAATAAAAAGTGATAATGGTAACTCGATTGGCGGTGGAATGAAAAGAGGAAAGAGGAATACAGACGAAATAACAAAAAAGAGAAGAAAAGAGCAACAAGAGTATGGAGAGCAAAGGTAAGAGAAACGTGAGAGGAGAAAATAACAATAAGAGGAATGAGAAAAATGAGAAACATTGGCCCCCCCAAAAAAAAAAAAAAAAAAAGAAAGAAACTGGGGGACAGAGGGACATAAATTTTTTTGAAAAGTGTAAATTATGGGAAAAAAATATGAAAGGAATTGACGCGGAAAGAGAAAAGGGGGTGTAATTTAAATGCGAAATGCCGAGAGTTATAAGACATGAAAAAAGAGAAAAAGGACCATTAACAAGAGAAATAAAATAAGAGAGAGAGAAAAAAAAAAACGATATGACGCGGACATGGAAAACGAGAGAGGCTGGGTGTAGAGAATGAAAAGAGGAAGGAGGGACATAAGAAAAAAATAAAAACTAGTGGAGAAAAGGATAATAATAAAGAATAAGACAAGAAAAAGAGGTAATAGAACTTTGCGAAGTGGTAAAAAGAGGCGGGCAGAGTAACGTGAGAAGCTGGGGGTATGAAAAGAGGAAGTACGGACAAAATGATTTATTGAAAGGGAGAAAGAAAAGAAAGAAAAAAGCAAAATGAAAATGAAGGACGTACGGTTAAAAAATAGTGGGAATAATTAGGGAATCAGAAGTGGAAGAATGGAGGGACGTAGAGAGAAACAAACACTTTGAAATCATTGAAGAAATATGTAAGTTGTTGACATGGAAAGGAGAAGATCTTTGTCAAATGTAAAACACCGAAAATCAGAAATCAAGAGGAAAGAGAACCCTAACATTTAACAAAAGTGAAAGCAGACAAGAATGAAAAAAACAAAAGCCTGGCATAGTAAGGCGAGAGATGGGGGAAATCAAAGGGAAAGGACTCCCCTAAGAAATATATATAAAAAAAAAAAACGTTAAAGATAGAAGGATAATAAAACAGAAAAAGTGAAGAGAACTCTATAAGATAATAAAAAGGAAAGGCGTACAAAACAGCGTCAGAAATGGGAGGGGGAGGAATGAAATTAGAAAAGGCAAATAGCGGAAAAAAATGGGAAAAGATAAAAAAAAAATGGTGAGAGGATTTAAAACATGCTGAAAGTAGAACAAAAATAATAAAAATGAACATAACGAAAGAAGGAAGAAATCGGCAAAGCAATAGAAATTAAATAAAAAATAAACAATAGGAATAGAGAAAGGAAAGAAGACAAAAAATATTAACTGTTACCAAGGACAAAAATATTCACATGAAATTAATTACAGAAAATTTAAGAAAAGGAATTATGAACGGAAGAAGAAAGAGGAATATAAACGAAAAAGATGGAAAAAGAAAATGCACAAAAGGAAAGAGGAAATAGCTGAGAGAGAGAGAGAGAGAGAGAGAGAGAGAGAGAGAGAGAGAGAGATAGCATACAGCAACATGAGGATCCAGACAGACAGACAGACCAGAGACAAGAACAGAAAGAGCAGACAGCAACAAGTATACCAATTACACATCTCTCGTCAGCTCCTTACGTCAGCATACCAGTCAGCAGTTGGGTACATGAACAGGGGATTAGGTCAGCAGTCAGCACCCTTCTCCTTAATTTTTATATGTGTTGAAGTCAGCAGGCAACTTGAAATTCATGCAGGAGAGAGAGAGGGGGGGGGGGTCAGCGGAGAAGTCAGTCAGCAGCATTGAGTCAGCAGCTCCCCCCCCTCTCATTAAGTGGGTTAATTGTCACAAGAGTTGCTAGTTGGAGCGAGTTAGCAGGGTGGGGTGTTTTGACGGTGAGAGAGAGAGAGAGAGAGAGAGAGAGAGAGAGAGATTTTAAAGGATTGGGAGGAAGAGAGATAGACGGACGGACAGATGGAGAGATTAAAAGGGGATTCGGGTGGAGAAAGAGGGACTAAAAAGTTTGGAGAGAGAGGGAGAGAGAGAGAGAGAGAGAGAGAGATTTTAAAGGATTCGTAGGAAGAGGGATAGACGGAAGGTTAGATGGAGAGATTAAGAGGGGATTCGGATGGAGAAAGAGGGACTAAAACGTTTGGAGAGAGAGAGAGAGAGAGAGAATAAGAACAGTGAGAAGAAAACAGAATGGAAACTTGACAGAAAGAAAAAAGACATTGTAACATATCACTAGAAATGGAACAGAAGACTTACTGGAATTGACATCAAGATTAGGTACGAGGTTATGGACATAGATAAATACGAAGGTAGATACATAGTTCAAGTGAAGGCAGGTTGAAAGGAAAACGCCTAAAATGGACTTTATATTTTGGTCCTTATTTTCGGTTTTAAGCATTATTTTTCTCTTTTTCATTTGACTGGAGAAACCCCAATGGCAGTTCGTTGATTACCTTTTTTAAGTATTTTTTTTTATTTTCTTGTACTAATTTAATTCATGTGAACGAAGCCCTGTCCACTACATTCCGAGTAACGTATATAATCTATGTAGATATTTTAATACGTATATTGATGTTGTTCAGCTGTAGGAAGCCGTGCAATCCGTAAAGATTAAATACTATCTCGTAAAAGGATAGGGGATTTGAGGACCTAAAAGCATCACACGTGAAAGATGAACGAAGAAATTTTCGTTATATATATATATATATATATATATATATATATATATATATATATACTTAAACGCATCCTCTCTGTCTCTGTCTCTGTCTCTCTCTCTCTCTCTCAAATAAGTACTCCACTGTCCGTGTTCCGAAGCATACTTTTTATATTTTCCCGTCCAAAACTGAGGGACTCGAGCATAAAAGTCCTTTAGAGAGAGACTTCTGCTCCACGAGGAAGTCCGAAATGACAGAGTCCCTCATTAATTCGTGGAGAGTCCAGGCTGCTATAGAAAATGAAGAGGAGAGAGAGAGAAAGAAAAAGTGGGGAGAGTGCGGAGTTTGAGAGAGGGGGGAAAAATTACACCAAGTAGTTATGACTGTGTGTGTGTGTGTGTGTGTGTGTGTGTGTGTGTGTGTGTGAGAGAGAGAGAGAGAGAGAGAGAGAGAGAGAGAAACAGACAGACAGACATAGACAGTGACGAACAGACAGACCGATACAGTTAGTTTCAGATAGACACCAATATATATATATATATATATATATATATATATATATAGAGAGAGAGAGAGAGAGAGAGAGAGAGAGAGAGGGGGGGTGGGGGAGGTGGAGGGAGGAGAGAAAGTTTGTTGGCCGGTTATTAGTGACAAATTTTACGAGAGGGAGGAAGAGGGAGAGGAGGAGGAGGAGGAAGAGATTAGTAGAGAAACATGAGTGCTTGTGGAAGAGGTGGAGGGAAGGGAGGAAAAGGTGGAGGAGGAGTAGGAAGAGGAGGAAGGTATTGGTGGAAAAGCATTGTGGAGGAGGAGGAGGAGGATGTAAGGAATTGAGAGAGAGAGAGAGAGAGAGAGAATATAAAGTGACCTGATTTGGAGACAGTAGTAGAAAGTTGAAACAAGAAAAGAGAAAGATATACGAGAACGAAAGGAGATACGGAATTAGGTTTGTTGAGAATATAAGAGTTTTAAAATGTGTCCAGAATTGAGGAACATAGAGGAATGGACGGAGTAGAGAGACAGAGAGAAATAAGAGAGAAAGTAAATAAGAAAGATGAAGAGAAGACAGAGTATAAAAGGAAGGTGAAGAAAAGTTAAAGGAAGCAGTGAAAGCGAGTGAGAAAATAATGCGGGAAAAATATAGAGAAAATGAGAGACAAGAGAGGAATAAGAAATAATAGAACTGAAAGGTGGAAAAGAGGAGTAGATGGTTAAAGAATGCCAGAGAGAGAGAGAGAGAGAGAGAGAGAGAGAGAGAGAGAAATATCTGTAGAGGAAAAAGATAATTATAAAATGAAAGATAGAAAATGGAAAAAAATATAGAACACAAATGAGAAAAAGATAGTTTGAGATAAAGAGAGGGAAAAGAGAGAGTAAAGATAGGAGAATGGAGAGATAACTAAATGAACATCGAACTTAATGAGGAGGAAGAGAAATATTTGTCGATAAAGGAAGTAAGGATTAGAGAGGAAGAGTATTAGAGCTGGAGAGAGAGAGAGAGAGAGAGAGAGAGGGAAGGAGAATGGGAGGAAACAGATAAAACTGGAAAGGGAAGAGAGAAAGAAGAGAGAGTAAGGAACGATAGAGAGAAGAAAGCAAGAAGACAGAGTGGAAGGAGAGAAGAGGAAAAAAAGAGGGCAAGAAAATGGATGAGCGGAAAATGAAGAAGGCAGGAAGATGAGAGGGGAGGAAGAAGAGAGGGGACAGAAGAAAATGAAAGAAAGTGGGGTAAGAGAGAGAGAGAGAGAGAGAGAGAGAGAGAGAGAGAGAGAGAGAGAGAGAGAGAGAAGTAGACTGAAAAGTGGAAGAAGACAAAAAAGAGGAGAAAGAAAAGTGTCGAGGAGAGAGTTCAGGAGATTGAGGAGATGGGGCGGAAAAAGACAAAAAAAAACTGGAGAGAATGAAGAAAATAGAAGAAGAAGAGCAGATGAAGAGAAAGAGAGGAGGAAGAAGAGAACGAAAGGAGGAAGAAGAGAGCAGAGGAGAAATATCCGCATGGAGGGAAGAAGCGATTAAATTATTAATGGATTTGTAGACTGTTTTTAATGAGCTATAAAATCACAATCTCTCTCTCTCTCTCTCTCTCTCTCTCTCTCTCTCTCTCTCTCTCTCTCTCTCTCTCTCTCTCTCTCTCTCTCTCACACACACATATCCCAGTTTAAAGCGTCAACTTTCCGCAAAAGATAAAATTACGAGAAGATAGATTGATAGGTAAGTAGGTAGATACATAGATAGACAGGTAGATAGATAGAGAGACTGATAGATGGACAGACAGGTAGACAGGTAGGTAGATTTAACTCCAAACTGAATATAGGAAAAGCAAAGAGGAATTTCGAGCCATGAATTTTAGTCTCATATTGGCCTAATTCTTTACATCAACTCCCGGCACAGACAAAAATAATTTCAGATTTTTACATTTTTCAGTTCAAGCCAAATTTTATGGGGCAATTTATTTATTTACTTATTTATTATTATTTATTTACGTGTCCCAATTACCTGACACAGCGCCAGGTATGACATAAAAAAAAGGGGGGGCTCCCACCATCCACTCATTCGATGTAGTACCAGATTCAGGTGTCTCTGCACTGAGGGACAAGTGAAATGGTTCCAGTTACTATGAGAACCATTTTGCTATGTTCTGTGGTATCCTTATTGCCGAACTTTATACAGTACCACATTTTTTTTGTTCCAGTTTCGGACAAGAATATTGATATAGTCTTTAATCGAAGTCATGAAATTCTTCCACAATATTCCGAAGCGTTTGTTAGGCTCTAAAGATCACATTACTTGGTTTCGAAATTCATTGCACACTGTCTCGGTATTTATCTTAGTAGTAGTAGTAGTAGTAGAAGTTAGTGGTAGTAGACGTAGACACCTTAGGATTATCTGAGCGCTGACTCGGTGAACTGCAGGCCAAATTTGCCCATCTTCCACAGTCCACCTTCCTCCTTTCGGGGGATGGGGTGGGGTATGAGGGACGTTTGTGTTACCGGGCAGCTCCACCTCCAATCCATATCAATGCCACCACCTGAAGTGCATCGATAATTATGTCCGCTGATGTACGGACAAAGGAAACACTCGCAGTTTAAGGGTTAACAGATGAGAGAGAGAGAGAGAGAGAGAGAGAGAGATTTTGAGTTAACATATTTGCATTTCATTGTTTTTTTTTTTAACTTAAGATTTTTTCCTTATGACATTTGCTGTTTTAATTTAGATGTAGATTTGTGAGTGAAGTGTTATGAATATGTGAGCGATAGGCATTAGGAGGCGGAGAAGAAGGATGATGATGATGATGATGATGAGGAGGAGGAGGAGGAGGTGGAGGAGCAGGAGCAGGAGCAGCAGCAGGAGCAGGAGCAGGAGGAGGAGGTAAGTACAAGGGAGCCATACTGGATCAAAGTCTAATTATTTTCGTAAGTTTTTAGACGGAGGAGGAAGAGGAGGAGGAGAAGGAGGAGGAAAAGAAAAGAAAAAAGGAGAGAAAATATAGTTATTAGAGATGGAAGAGGAGGAGGAGGAGGAGGAGGAATATGAGGAAATGGAAGAAGAAGAAGAAGAAGAAGAACTATTGAAAGAAGTAAAAGATGCAGAAGAGGCTACTAAGGGAGGAGGAGAAGGAGGAGGAAAGAGGAAGAGGAAGCCAAGGAGAAGTAGGAGGAAGCCTGATTGGATCCAAGTCTAATTATTCCACCAAGTTTTGCCGGAGAAAATTAGAATCTACAATTTGGGCCTCTTTTATCTGGCAAACTTCTCAGAGTGGGTTATAGGAGCTGCCACGGGACTTGTGGAAGACGGGGGGAGAGAGGGGGGAGGGAGAAGTTTGATGGGTGAGGAGAGACTGGGAAGGGCTTGAGGAGGAGGAGGAGGAGGAGGAGGAGGATGGGACAGTGTGCTTGAGGAAGGGGAGAAAGAGGAGAGTATGCTAAGATTTGTCAGGAGGAAGATGGAAAGGAAGAAGAGGAAGGCGAAGAAGAAGAAGAAGAAGGAGGAGGAGGAGGAAGAAGAGGAAGAACTGGGAAGATGGGTAGACGAGGCAAAGAGATCCCTGAGGTAAGGGTGACGGAGGGTAAGAGAGAGAAGAGAAAGAGAGCTTAGGCAGGCTTCAGACAGGTTCAGGGGGATCTTGTGGGGGCTTCAGCAATGGATTTCGTGTGGGAATTAAGTTGGCTTCAGGGAACAGCTGTGTGGCAGGAGGGAGGGCCTTCAGGAGTTTGAGATGAGTGGTTAGCTGCCCTTTGTTGGGATGGTAATGGTAAGAGGTTTTATTTTTGTGTGTGTGTGTGCATTTGGGTGATTGTGAGAGGGTTTGTTTGTGTAGGGGGGTTTGTGTGAGGGGGTTTATTTGGGGGGTTTTGTGTGTGTGTGTGTGTGTGTGTGTGTGTGTGTGTGTGTGTGTGTGTGTGTACAGTTTGTGACCACACACACACACACACACACACACACACACACACACACACACACACACACACACACACACACACACACACACACACACACACACACACACAAAATCCATTTAACCAACATCAGGGTGACAACGCAGCTTTCCATTATTGACACTCCGCTCTGTGTGTTATGTTCGAGCGGCGCACTACACCCACTACACCCACAATACACCCACTACACCCACGATACACCCATACTACGATACACTCACACTACATCCACACTACACTCACACACGCTTAACCCACACTGCATCCACACTTAGACTACACACACACGCAACACTTACATTACACCCACATCCACACCACCTACACCCACACTACACCCACTTCAATATTACATCCACACTACACCCACACCCTCACTACACCCACACCACACCCACACTACACCCACACTACACCCCGCAACACCCTTGTCATGTACCTCCGTTGTTCACTGGTACATTTTTCCTCCCAGTTCTGAATATTTCCCTACACTGCGTCCTCACTCTTTCCATTTTTCCTCTCTCTCTCTCTCTCTCTCTCTCTCTCTCTCTCTCTCAATATTGATCGATGGTGGAGAGGACGCCTTCACGTGGTGGCACCAATATAACCAGGCAGCTTCCTTACCCGCTTAAACAAATGTCCCTCAGCTCCTCCCTGTCCCCCGAAATGAGGATGGTGGACTGCAGGAGATGGGAATATTCAGCGTGTAGGTCACTGGGTTCACGTTTCATATGAACTTGGGGTTACAACAAAAACAAGTTATAAAAAAAAATAATAATAATAATAATGGTAATATTAATAGTAGTAGCTGTAGTAGGAGCAGGAGGGGTACTTGTAGTAGTAGCAGTA
The DNA here is from genome assembly GCF_032717465.1 of Coenobita brevimanus. Classification (NCBI taxonomy): domain Eukaryota; kingdom Metazoa; phylum Arthropoda; class Malacostraca; order Decapoda; family Coenobitidae; genus Coenobita; species Coenobita brevimanus. The sequence continues at coordinate 29,730,572 of NC_137048.1, forward strand.
GTAGTAGTAGTAGTAGTAGTAATGATAAAAATAATAATAATAATAATAATATTGCATCATACATTTCCATCTCACTCTCGTCTTCCCCCTTTCTCTCACAGCTTTCCCCCCTACCTGCCTCTACAACCTCCTAGTAAAATCGCGTGCAAAAGCTCGTGTACACTCCCCTCCTAGCACTGTGCCCTACCTCCAATATTTCTCATTCCTCTCCGAACGCCAGAGAGTATCCTTCCACCCCATACTCTTTCTGTAGAGTGCTTTATAATATTTTTCCTGTCACTCGTTTCCTTGCCCGCAGGAAGGTGTTAGCAAACCTATGATAGTGACTGTTATTTCTTGTGCCTTATACTGGATCTCACTGCTACTTCACTGTACCTCATTGTGCCTCACTGTACCACCTCCATTAACCTTAACCTACTGCTACTCTCTCTCTCTCTCTCTCTCTCTCTCTCTCTCTCTCTCTCTCTCTCTCTCTCTCTCCAGTATTCCCTTTCTCTCCCCTCTCATCGACGTGTTACCTTATGCATGCTGTTCGTTTTATCATTCAAGGCTTTTCCATTCTCTCTCTCTCTCTCTCTCTCTCTCTCTCTCTCTCTCTCTCTCTCTCTCTCTCTCTCAGCTCGTCGACACAAGGGATTTTTTCCATCAGGCTGACGTTAACTCATACAGTACCCGACTATTTTTCACCTTTTCCCTAGAGATAGATAGATAGGTAGATAGAAGCTAGACAAGTAAGTAGATAATGTGGATAGATATGCATGTAAACAGATAGATAAAACAAGATAGATGTATGCAGATAGATAGGTCGGTAGATGAATCGATGGATAGATATTTTTCATGGTTATAACGTAGCTAATTTTTTTTTTTACCTAATATTTCATACCTCCAGCTTTTTTTTTTTTTGGTCAGACTTTAAATACCTCATACCTCTGGATTTTTTTTTTTTTTTACTGGTTTCTGTGATACACATTAATTCTAACTCTGGAATCCGATGTCGTAATTTTTAGTTCAATTTTGCTGCTTCCTCATGATTTTTATTTAATGAGGGAAAGGCTTGTTGGAAGGGTGAATGATTTTTTTCTTTCTCTTTAACATCCCGGTTCGAAAAATGCGCCGTATGCTAAATAAAAGACATACATACATATAAACACACACACACACACACACACACACACACACACACACACACACACACACACACACACACACACACACACACTGTATCATCCATATTTTAGCATTTTATCTATAGCTCGTGTCGCCTAGTATTATTAACTTTAGCATGTGATATTTCTCCATTAAATAAAACTTACAATATACCTTTTTTTTTTTTTTATGTTTTACGAGCATTGCATCACTTGTTTTATATGTTCTTTTTTTTTTGGAGGGGGGGTGCAGGCTTCTCAGAGAATTATTGACCTCTCTCTCTCTCTCTCTCTCTCTCTCTCTCCTCTGTTCGATGATTTATTAGTATAGTTTTGTTATTTTCGGGCAGTTTTATTCAAAATTTTCTTAACTTGCTGTCATTATATATTTTTTCTTGATGAAGCCTTTTTTTTTTTTTTCAATTTTCCTAAGTATTAATTTACACTGTATTTATTGTTATTATTATTATTATATTTGCTGTTTATAAGCCTGTTGTTAAGCTTCTATTTTTTTCTTGTCATATATTTTTCCTTCGCTTTCACAATTTTCCTAAGTATTAATTTACACTGTATTTATTGTTATTATTATTATTATATTTGCTATTTATAAGCCTGTTGTTAAGCTTCTATTTTTTTCTTGTCATATATTTTTCCTTCGCTTTCAATTCCTTCTGAAAAATTAAAGACTGGAAAAAAATGAAAGTGAAAATGGTTGCACGGGAATACTATACATAAAACAGTAAATGGATCTCACAGGATTTTTTTCCCTCTATTTAAGTTTGTATAATTTTTTTCTTGTCAGTGAAGCTTTTAAATTAAGCTGACACATTTCTTTCCTATTCATAAGTCGTGTAAACTGAGCTCCCATTTTTTCCTGTTCAAGTATGTACAATTTTTCATGTTCATAAGTTCAAGTTGACGTTTATCTTCCTGTTCACAACACTTAAAGAAAGCGCACATTTTTTTCCCAGTTCACATTTTGTCGTAGTTAAGGTGACATGTACATTCTTATACTTATAAATCTGTTAATTAAGCTTTCACCATATTTTTCCAAGCTCGTATATTTTCTCGTATAGGCCTATTCTTTTTCCTATTTATCTGTTTTTTTTTCTTTATTTTCTATTTCGGTTTTCATGTATTTTTTCCATTTTTATTTTCCTGCCTATCTATTTTTCCTTTTCTTTCTCTTGTTTGTGTATTTTTCCTTATTTTCTATTTCCATGTTCATACTTTTTTCCATATTTTCTCTTCAGTGTTCATATCTTTTTTTTAACATCGCTTTCGAGTCCTCCCGGAAATTTGACGACGAAAAAAAAAAAAAAAAAAAAAACGAGGAAACTGGCAGCATGGGAAGCTTGTCCATAAAACAGTGGGTCGAGAGGGGTGAGCGACACGGGCTGGACACAGGAGCATTTCAACACCGAGTTTTATATAGAGAGACTCCGCTAAAACATACATCCACATCCGCTAGCCTACCTCTCGCGCCCTCGTTCGTCTCTTGTTTTTTCCTGTTTATATCGTTGCTTTCCCTGTTTATATTGTGCTTGCATCCACACACGGGCATCCTTTTCGACTGATATTAAAGTTAAATGTGCGTGTTTTTTATAAAATTCAAGACGTCAAGAGTCGTGGATATAGCTACACTTTTTATCCTACTTCTCATTCGTTCGTCTGTTTTGCTGTTTATATAAAGGTTACGTGAACACACACACACACACACACACACACACACACACCGTGCGTTCATTTCTCCTGTTTCATTTACTCTGCTCTCCTTTACCCCGTTCAATATTTCCAGCAGTTCTCCATCCGAATTATTTTACTGCAAATGTGTGTCTGCAAATCGCGGGTAAATATTGATAACTCTTGGATAACTCTAGGCTGTTGCTCCGCTAATCTTCTGTATATGCGAACATACTTTTTGCTATACAGTATATTGACAGCTCTTGCCTATATTTTGACATATTCTCTCTCTCTCTCTCTCTCTCTCTCTCTCTCTCTCTCGTATATTTCCTCCCATTAGCCCTTCCTTTACTCTCGTGCATCTTTTCTCAACAACCAACATGTTATCATTTTATCCACGAAGCTGTTTTCCAGAATAAACTTTTTACCCAAAATTTTCACCGATAATCTTTCATGCGTTTTTTTTTTCCTTAACTTTTTTTGGTCGTTTTTACCGACAACTATTTTTCCTGAAACTTTCTTCATCCTTCTTGCTTACTCTCCTTCTCCTTCCTTCCTCCTCCTCCTCCCCACACCTTCCCCTTCCCCTCCCCTCCCTGCTTTAGCCCCTCACCCTGTCTTTTCCCTCCTTCCCTCTGTCTCCCTCCTCACCCTTTCTCCTTTCTCCTCCCTCCCCCTCCTCCCTTCCCTTCCTTTCCTCCTTCCTTCTTCCTTCTCCTTCAGTCTCGCTCCTCACTCCTGTCCCTCCTCCCTCTTCCTCCCTCCCTCTCTCCCCTTTCATCTCGCCCCTTTCATCTCCCTCCCCACCCCTTCCTCTATCTTTCTCCCTCCCCAATCCGTCACCTCCCCCCCTCCATCTCCTTCGTTCCTTCTCTCCCCTCCCTCCCTCCTCTTGACCTTGATATTTAAGACCAAGGTGGTGGTGGTGTAATCGTTCGCGTACTTGGCCCGCATCAGAGAGGTCGTGGGTTCGATTCTTGAGCTGGCCATGAGACCCTGGGATGAGGTCTTCTTTATCCCAGTCTCTTCGTACCTTTAACCATAATAAGGACCTGGATGGTAAATTTGACGGTTGAATGTCGTAGTAAAATCGTCTGGAGGAAGCGAGAATAAAGCCAGTACCAGAAGTTCAAACCCTTTCACTCTGATGAGGTATTTTTATATTTTATTTGTTTTTATTGAATTTTAGACAGACCTCTAATAGTAAAGGAGTTAATGTTGAAAAAAAAAAAAAAACTCCATAGCTAAGTAAAATCGTCTGGAGAAAGGAAGACGATTTAAAAGCGCGTCCTCGGTTTGAAGGGGTTAAGGGAGCAAAGAAGGACAGACGACGGTGGGGGTGATGGGGGAGGGGGAGGAGGGGAGGGGGGTGTCAGGTTTGCAGGAAGTTTCTCGATGATTAAATGTCACTAGAGACGGAATTGGACAGTTAGGGTTGTCAATATTGGCATGCTGGACTCGTGTGTGTGTGTGTGTGTGTGTGTGTGTGTGTGTGTGTGTGTGTTTTCAGTTGTAAATCCGTGCATGAGTGTTTGGTTGTGTGAGTGTGTAGAGATTTGCAAATAGTGGCAGTGAAATATTAGCAGTAAGAAGGCTATTGCAAAGGTCAATATGATACTAATGTTGCAAAGGAGGGAGGGAGGGAGAAAGGAAGGCAATGGGGAAAAGAGAGAATGAGAAGGAGAGGAAAAGAGAAAATGGTTGGGAATAAGGGAGATGAAAGAGAATGGAAGGGATGAGGAAGGGAAGGGGGAAGATGCGGGAGAGAGAGAAGATAGGGAGGGAATGGAAAGGGAATGAGGATTGAGGGAGTGGCGTTAGAAAGTATGGGAAGGGGAAAAAGGAAGGAAGGAAAGAGGAAATGGGCAGGGAGGGAGATGCAGAGGAGGAGAAGTAGGATAGGGAGAGGGAAAGGATGGGGATGATAGGGAAGGGTGATGAAAGAGGGGAGGGAAAATGAAAACGATCGGAAGAGAGAGAGAGAGGAGAACAGAACGAAGAGGGGAAAGGAAGGGAAGGGGATGAGGAAGTGAGGGAACCGAAAGAGAGAATGATGATGATGATGAAAACTTCTGTGAAAAGCAAAGTACTAAAATCCAATACACCGCAGACAAACAAGAAATCAAAATATTGTAATAAATCATACACGCATTAAGCAAATATATCGAGTCAAAAAAATATAATATGAGAGAATAGCAGAAAGAAAATAAGAAGTTGGGGGATACTGCACCATTTTCCTGCACGCCTGAATTTCACCATCCTGGGAGTAAGATGCACTGTAAATATCACGAGGGGAAATACCATGTTTTCTTGTAAGATGTGAAAAAAGAGTATATATTGAAAGTGGCAATTTCATATATTGCGTCGAACTTGGGAATTATGTGAGAGAGAGAGAGAGAGAGAGAGAGAGAGAGAGTTTATATTGGAAGTGGGAGTTTCATATATTTCGTCGAACTTGTGAATTATGAGAGAGAGAAGGGGAGGGGGAGAAGAAGAAGAATATGGCAGATTTCCTCCACTCCACCCAGACATAAGAATCGCCATAGTACCATCTTGACCCCCCAGATGGCAGCTCCAGACAACACCTTTCCCTTTCCCTGATGTCCTACCCAGACCTCTTACTACCACTACGAAAAAAATAACTCCAGTATTTTCTCTACATTATATCATATTTTTTCCTCTCTGAATTTCTCGTTTATTTTTGGCACTGAGTATTTTTTTCTACCATTTTTCAGTCCGTTCATGTCTCTCTGAATTACCTTATATTTTTGTTTTTCATGTTGTGCTGTTACGGAAAATGGTGTTCGGATTATTATTTTTTTCTTGTGTAATTCTTTTTCCTTTCTTCCCCCCCCCCCTCTATTACAGAAATTGGGGTTTGGTTTTAATGTTCATGTTATTCTTTGTATAGTATCATTATTGTTTCCTTATCTCTCGGAATTGCCTCTTTATTCTGGCGTTTTGTGTAGTTACAGGAAATAGGATGATTCTTTCCGTGGTACCTTTACATTTCCCCCGACTGCTGATGTATGTTATATTTCTGGCTCTATTATTGTCAGTATTTCGAGCAACCCCCCCAAAAAAAAAAAAAAAAAAATCGTACAATTCTGCCATGTGCAATATATATTTTTTATTTTTACCCATCCGAAGTTTTTTTTTTTTTTTTTTTTTGGGGGGGGGGGATTTTTGTACAATCGGAGAAAGTGGTGTTGGCATTATTTTCTGTCATGTCAGTCCCTGTTTGTCTGTTTATTGCCAACTGCCTTAATCCTGGAGAGGGTGGCCACGAACAAATCTCCTTTTATGTCACCCTTTGTGCCATCACGCTGCCCTTTCCCCGACTCTCATCACCATCATTCACATACAAGTACCTCTTCACCCCATCTCATCCTCGGTCTTTCCTGTCCCCTCTCCTCCTCCACCTTACCCACATACACTCCTAGTTAGTCTCTCATTCTCCACTCCATCCTTCTATCTCATCTTCGCACTTGCCCGTCCCCTCTCCCCCTCCACTTCACACACATACACTCTCCTGGTTAGTCTCTCATTTTCCATTCTCACCACTTCACAAGGTACGTCTAGCACTTCCAAGCACATCCTGATTTGTTTTTTTAACCCTCTGGATCGTATGGCGTCTTTGTTTTTTAGTTCTTGTTACTCTCAGACAATTATATTCAGTATGATTTTTTCTGAGTTGAATAAAATCGCCTGGAATTGACAAGATGAAGCAGAAAAAGTCATTGCATTGAATGGATAAAAAAAAAAAAAAAAACTTTGAAACCATTGATATACCCACATAATGAAAAAATACGCGAACTATATTACCTCACAGAAAAAAGGAAGTGTGGAATGAGGTTTTAAAAAATTACGGGACATGTGGGTAGATTTTTTTTACTCTGTTGTTCATTTTTTATTTCCCTTTTTTTTTTTTTTTTTTTTATCAAAGTTATATAAATCGTGGCGCCTGGTGGTTTAGACGACACTGGTATTTCGCCATCTTTTTTCCACAGTATAACTAGAAGAATTTATTTATTTATTCACTTTTTATTTTTATGATTAATTTAGAAACGGTACTAGTGGAAAATAACATGAATGGCTAACAACTGAGTAATGTTAGGTTTGGTGAGAAATTAACACGCGGATTTTTTTTTTTCTTTTTTCTTTTTTTCTTTTTTTAGAGTAGGTGGTGGTGATGTGGTTAAAGAAGTGGTCCGGTGTTTGAATGGAAGTGAGTTCGATTCCCGGTTTTATCAGGGAACAGTGTGATAAGAATTTCGTCACAAAAGTACTAATTACATCACACCAGTAGACCGAAACCTATTTTGTATTTAGTATGGACGGTGGACATTAGAGCCTGAGTGGTGACATGTGAAGGTGTTTGGTACGTAGGATTGCTGGGTCTTAGGGAACGGATTGTTAAGTACCTTGTATGTCCAGAATCACACACACACACACACACACACAAACACACACACACACACACACACACACACACACACACACACACACACACACACACACACACACACACACACAAATGATACATGAATTGAGAGAGAGAGAGAGGGGGGGGGGGGCATAAAGAATGAACACAGGGATGCAAATTATAGTGAGCCTCTGGACATTCCCGAGTAATTCCTACATTTTGAGAAGTGGTGGCCTACTAACTCACACCAACAGGAAGTAAAAGTTATGAGCAGTTATGAGTAGCCTTGGAGTTGTTGAAGTTTGGCCTAAGTTATGTAACGCTGCAGCTGGTTGTGTGTGTGGTTTTGTGTGTTGTGTGGTTTTTTTTTTGAGTTGTGTGTGGTTTTGTGAGTTGTGTGTGGTTTTGTGAGTTGTGTGTGGTTTTAAGAGTTGTGTGTGGTTTTGTGAGTTGTGTGTGTTTTTGTGAGTTGTGTGTGGTTTCGTGAGTTGTGTGTGTTTTTGTGAGTTGTGTGTTGTTTTGTGTGTTGTGTGTTTTTTTGAGTTGTGTGCCTTTTTGCGAGTTGTGTGCGTGGTTTCTTGAGTTTAGCGTGTTTTTGTGAGTCGTGTGTGGTTTTGTGAGTTGTGTGTGGTTTTTGTGAGTTGTGTGTGGTTTTTGTGAGTTGTGTGTGTGGTTTTGTGAGTCGTGTGTGTGTTTGCGAGTTGTGTGTGGTTTTGTGAGTTGTGTGTATTTTTGTGAGTTGTGGGTGGTTTTGTGAGTTGTGTGTTTTTTTGTGAGTTGTGTGTGTTTTTGTGAGTTGTGTGCGTTTTTGTGAGTTGTGTGTGTTTTTGTGAGTTGTGTGGTTTTGTGAGTTTTGTGTGGTTTTGTGAGTTGTGTGGTTTTGTGAGTTGTGTGTGTTTTTTGAGTGTGTGTTTTTGTGAACTGTGTATGGTTTCTTTCTCGATGTTTTCTTACCACCTTAGTTATTCCGTAGGTGGGAAAGAGATGATGATGACGACGACGACGATGATGATGATGATGATGATGATGACGATGATGATGATGATGATAACGATGATGATGATGATGATAAACTTGAAAAACCTTGTATCTTTTTTCCATCCTTGATTTTCGAACCTTATATTAGCTCATTCTCAGGTGGGAAAATGATTTAGATGATGATGATGATGATGATGATGAAGTATGTATAGCAGTATTTATCATTCATAGGGTATGGTGTCTCTCCCCTCCCTCTCTCCTCTATTCCCTCCACTCTCTCCACTTCACCTCTATCCCCCTCCCTTCCCCCTATACCCCCTCCACCTTTGCCCTCTCCCCCTCCCCCATCAACTCTGCCCTACACATTTTTTAACACCCGCCTTTCCGTCGCTTTCCAGGTAAGAGGAGGAAGCAGACCAGCCAGGGGAAGCAGGTAAGGCCCATAATTTAACCAAGGCGTATGGGACTTTCAGCTCTAAGGATGGTCGGCTGCAAGTTTGGTGGACCCTAGGAACTATTTTTCTTTTTTTCGTTTTTCTTTTTCTTGGCCTTTCCTTAGTGGGATTTTCTGGGGGGATTTTGTCTTTTTCGTATGCCAGGTCATGTCAGGATTTTGTTTTATATGGGTACTTGATCCCTCGTTTTGGGGCGATTTGGGATTGATTTTTTTTTTATGGGACGTTCTTTATGATATGATTGTGTGTGTGTGTGTGTGTGTGTGTGTGTGTGTGTGTGTGTGTGTGTGTGTGTGTGTGTGTGTGTTACTACTGGCACCCAGCCTCTTGAATCCGGTGACGTATTTTCTTTCCTTTTTTTTTATGTTAGTATATTTTTGGTTCTTTTAATTAATTCGACCTTTAATTCATGTATGTATTTTTCTTTATATTTTCTTGTATTGAAGGGATTTTTGTAGGCAATATCGTACCAGAACTGTTCGAAAAAGGTCCTGGAGAGGGAGCCTTCACGTGGTGGCACCGATATAACCAGCAGGCGGCTCCTCAGTCTTTATACAAACATCTCTCATCTCCCGCCCCCGAGAGGATGATGGTGGGCTGCTGAGCAAGGGAAACTTCAGCCTGCAGTCTACCGGGTTCACATTTCAGATGAACCTGGAGAAACGAATAACCAATATCAAAAACAGTTCGAAATATCTTCCTGCCGAATAAAATCGTCTGGAAATAGAGAATAAAGCCGATTAAAACTCCCAGATCCAAGGAGCTAACCCTCTCATGGTAGGGACAACTCTAGTATTTTATTCCAATTTTAACGCCAGACGATTTTATTCAGCTGAGAGTGAGTCATAGGAGCCTGAGTGCTAAATTAGGGATAAGTGTTATTTAGTGGTCAATGTATACAAATAACGAGGGAAATAATTGGGTTAAGTGGCGTCATTTAGTTGGCCAGATAAGTAGAAGAGAGAGAGAGAGAGAGAGAGAAAGAGAGAGAGAGAGAGAGAGAGGAGGGGGGAGTGAGGAGGAGGGAAGCAAACACTGTCTAGGAGTGATATCAGGGCTCAGACAGGATGAGGAGCGAAGTTGTGTGTCGTTAGGAGAGAAGTAGGGGGAGGGGGAGGGAGAGAGGAGAGAGTGGGAGAGGGAGTGGTAGTTGTAGAGGAGAGAGGAGAGGGAGGAGGGAGATGTGGGAGAAGGGGAGTAGAATGGTGGGATGGAAAGTTGGGTGTCTTTAAAAGTGAAGGGAGAGGAAAAGGAAGAGAAGAGAGAAAGGGAAAGGAGGTGAATGTGAAAGGAAAACGGGTGAAGGAGGAAGAAGGGGAAACCAGGAAAGGAGGAGGAGGAGGAGGTGAGAATGGGAGGGGACGAGGACAGGAGGAAGAGGTGGAAAATGGGAGGAGAGGAGGAGGAAGAGCGAGAAGAGGGAGGAGAAAAAAGTAAGGTAAAAAGGTATTTGTCATTAGAGGGGACGAAAGGGAGAGAGTGGGAGGAAGACTGGAGGAGGAAGGTGAAGGAGAAAAGAGAAGGGAGGAAGAGAGAGGAAGAAGAGATAAGGTGAGGATAATAGAGAAGAGGAGGAATATGAAAGGAAAAGTGGGATGGGGGAAGATGGAGAAGAAGAGGAAAGGATGAGTGAGGGAGCAAAGGAAGGAGGAAGGGAGGAAGACGAGGGAAGGAGAAGTAGAAGGAAAATGAGAGAGAGAGAGAGAGAGAGAAAGCGCGCCTTGGGAAGACACACCTGTTTCAACACTGTTTAAAATTCCCACGCAACTTTCTTGCTCACATCATTTTTACGGCAACTGTGTGTGTGTGTGTGTGTGTGTGTGTGTGTGTGTGTGTGTGTGTGTGTGTGTGTGTGTGTGTGTGTGTGTGTGTGTGTGTGAAATTTGAGTGAACTACGTATAAGAGGCATTTCTATATTGTGTCAGAGAAAGAGAGAGAGAGAGAGAGAGAGGGAGAGAGAGTACGTGTGCGTGCGATTATTCAGGTTAGTGTTGGAGAGCGTGTGTACGTGTGTGTGCATGAATATGTTTACAGGAACATGTGCAACTCAGTGCTTAATTAAAAGACAAGTGTGTGTGTGTGTGTGTGTGTGTGTGTGTGTGTGTGTGTGTGTGTGTGTGTGTGTGTGTGTGTGTGTGTTCTGGTACATGATGATAATTATGATGATGATATATTAATATACTAATATATATGTAAATCAGTGAGTACTCGCATCTATATCAGGAGAGCCACACACACACACACACACACACACACACACACACACACACACACACACACACACACACACACACACACACACACACACACACACACACACACACACACACACACACACACACACACACACACACAATCTCTCTCTCTCTCTCTCTCTAACAACCCAATTACCCCTCCTCGTTGTTAATGACGAGGAACCACCCTCCTTTCCCCCCCTCCCCCTTTCCACTTCCTCTGTCAAAACTTACCTTCGAGAAAAAACAGAAAAATATATAAGAAAGAGTAAATAAAAATTGAACTCTGGCGGCAAACTCCACTCAAACTTGTGTGTGTGTGTGTGTGTGTGTGTGTGTGTGTGTGTGTGTGTGTGTGTGTGTGTGTGTGTGTTTTCTTTTCCTTTTTTCTGGGCCGGCCTTGGTCTGTGTTTACTTTGTGGAGGCAGTGGGAGAGGGATGAGTGAGGGATGAGAGGGATGGAGGAGGGATTTGAGGGAAGGGAGTAGGAGTAGAGGGAGTGATGTGGGAAGGAAGAGGGATTGCAGGAAAGTCGAGGGATTAGAGGGAAGGGCGATGGAATGAACATTGGAAGGAAGAGTGAATGATTGGAGGAGAGTGGGGGATTGGAGTGAGTGGGAGAGGGATATGGAGGGATGGGAGAGGATTGCTGGGTGGAGAAGTACTAATGGATTGGAAGTAGGATTGTATGGAAGGTTTAGGGATTGGAGGGAGAGGGGAAAGGGTTAGAGGGAGGGGAAGGCGAGTGGAGAGAGTGAGAGAGCGATGTGAGGGAGGGAGGTAGAGGTGTTGGAGGGATTGGGAGAGGGAGTAGAGATAGGGAGGGGTGTGAGAAGGGAAGGTGTGAGTTGAGAGAGGGAATAATGTATAAAGGGAAATGGAGAGAGAGAGAGAGGAATATGTGATTATGGATTAGAATGGAGGAGTGAGGAATGGTGGATGAGGGGAGAGAGTGAGAGGGAAGGAGACGGTGAAGAGGAGTTGGAGTGAGAGGAACTTAACGAAGAAAGTGAGTGAGAGAAAGTGTTAGGAGAGACAATTCAAGGGGGTTCGTAGAGAAAGTGGCCAAGAGAAAAATGGTGAGGATGAGTGACAGTGATGAGAGTTGATGAAAAAAGTAAGAGAGAGAGAGAGAGAGAGAGAGAGAGAGAGAGAGAGAGAGAGAGAGAGAGAGAGAGAGAGAGAGAGAGTTAGTGGGAAGTCATGAAAAGAGTGGTTGAGAGAAAGTATGTGAAGGAGCGAAAAGTGAGGGAAGGATTATGAAGGGAAGTGGGAAGTGAGAGAGAGAGAGGGGGGGGGAGGGGAGAGTTAAGATAGTTTACAAAATTCTGGGAAGTTTATTTTTCTTGGCAGATGTTTAACGCAAGTCCAATATTATTCTTAGGAGAGAGAGAGAGAGAGAGAGAGAGAGAGAGAGAGAGAGAGAGAGCAGGAGGAAAGTGGCGCATAAAAATTGGAAAATAATATAATGTGAATTGAGAGAGAGAGAGAGAGAGAGAGAAAGAAAGAGAGAGAGAGTAGTGTACCCAAGTCCCTTTACTGTCTCCCCATTTATTCGCAAGTCCTCAAGAGACATACGTAAGAGAGATAGGAGGAGACAAGTGAAGTAGGGAAGAGACAGGGAGGGAGGGAGATAAGGAGGGAGGTGGAGAGGGAGGGAGAGGCGAGAGGTAGGTACCAGGAGAGAGAGAGAGAGATGAAGAGGGGCAAGTCAGAAAACAGAGAGAGGAAGAGATAGATAAGGGTAAAAGAGGTTGACACGAATGAGATAGGAAAGAGAGAAATGGGGAAGAGAGGAGAAGCTAGCGAACATGGAGACAATAGGAGAGAGTGATTGAGGCAGGTGTAAAGTGGAGGTAGGCAAGGATAGGTAGGAGGTAGGCAGGATAGGGAGAATTTGAATAGGGGTAGGTAGGAGGTATGCAGGGACAGGCAGGAAGTAGGAGATAGGCAGGGAGAGGAAAAAGACTTGTAGGGACCAGATCGAGGCAGGGAGGTAAGACAAGACAGGGAGAGGCAGGAGGTAGGCAGGGGGAACATGGCAGAAGACAGGGAGAGGCAGGAGGTAGGCAGGGGGAACATGGCAGAAGACAGGGAGAGGCAGGGGTAGGCAAGGCAGGAGAGACAATACCTCACGTCCGGCCCCCCCTGACGACGGAACAAAGCTGCCACGACATGCAGAACGTTCAAAGCAAATTCGAGAAACAATGGAAAAAGGGAAAGCTGTGTGTTAGGAAAAATGCCTACTAGAAAAACCGCAAGAAGAAAACAAAAGAAAACAAAGCCCTGAAAACACCACAGATTATAAGAACTTTACCTCGAAAGAGAAATGAAATGAGTTTTTTTTTTTTTTTTTTTTTATCTTTGAAGGAATTTGAGAAACAGTCGAAACTAGGATGCTGTGTGTGTGTGTGTGTGTGTGTGTGTGTGTGTGTGTGTGTGTGTGTAAAAGTTTTGTAATATCACTGAAGAATTCGAGAATCAAAGAAAACCGGAAGAAGGAAAACGGAATATTTGCAGTGACAGCAAAAAGATGGAATAAAAACACTGACCACTCAAAAAAAGCAGTAAGGGTTAGAAAAATAGTTCGATAGGAAAAAAAATGGAAAACAGGTGAAAGTCTGTGTGTGTGTGTGTGTGTGTGTGTGTGTGTGTGTGTGTGTGTGTGTGTGTGTGTGTGTGTGTGTGTGTGTTAGATTTTATTATTGGTGGTGCTGTTGTTGTTGTTACTCCAGGCTCATTCGAAACATCATCATTTACGAGGATAGGGAAGTAGTTGAGGGACGTTTGTGTAACCAGGCAGTGGAGCCGCTTGGTAATATCAGTGCTACCACATGAAGTTGCCCCTCACCAACACCACGCCCTCTGGTCGAACGGGTTAAACAGGCTCCTTCTAAGTGCTTTTATTCATCTTAAGGAAAAATCTCTGTACCCCTTTTTATCTAACTTGGCTTAAAGTTGCCATATCTCTATTTTGAATGCTGTTGTGCCAAAAGCCAGACAAGAGAATATGGTGCTAGTCACGAAGAAGTGCCGTTTATGGTTGTAGAGTTGGAGCAGTATTGTTGTAGAGTTGAAGCAGTGTTTTATTCTTACACTGACCTTCGTGAAATAAGCTGCTAAAGGAAGAAACTCTGGATCAAGCTGAAGGAAAATTATTGTTCAAGAGGTTAATGAAGGCTGAATCTAACCCCCCAGGCTAAGAGAAATGAGGTTATACTAAAGAAAGGTCAGACTAAGCTTGCAGATAGAGGTCACACTAGGTCATTGGGTCACGATGGAGATGAGCGAGGAGGTCAAATGACAACAGAGCATCGCTTATCGCACCAGGACGGGGTCAGCTTAGGTCTCTAGAAATCAGAGGGAAGAAAAAAGGCCACTAAGTGTTTGAAATCCTCAGCAGAAGAATAGAATGCTCAGAGGGAGGTCATATAAGGTCATAGATCAAAACAGACACGATAAAAAGACAGTACAAGCTCAGTTTCTTAGTACAAGCTCAGTTTATTAGATGCGAGTTGGGGTCAGCTTGGGTCAACTCATTAAGCAGGGGTTTTAGTAAATTTTGCCCTCCCAAAGTAATGGTGTAAACAAAGACATCATTAAAGGTCGTAAAGGTCAGCGTAGGTCACCAGGGAGACAATAACAGTGAGGAGGAAGACCCAGAATGAGAGGCGAAGACAAGGGAGAGGACAGTGTGTGTAAGGAAATATGTACTCGTATGTCAGCTCTTAAACATATCGAGAGAAAATCACAACTGTCGGCAGAAGTCAGCCGAGTCGGCAGAGGTCAGCATTTGGAACAATCAAGATCACTGGTAGATAGAGGATGGCACAGATCAATACTGTCTGCTGAAATCAGTGAGAATAATGTATGTCAGCAAAGATCAAATGACTAGCAGGGGTCAGCAGGGGTTAAGAGCAGCAGAGATCAGCAAGGGGACAATAAGGGTGAAGAGAAGACAGGAATAGGAGGAGAATGAGAGGGAATTTATGAGAAAGACAGAAGAAAAAGTAAATCTAAATTATAAATCATGGAAAACGGCAGATGTCAGCCAGGTCAACAGTGGTCAGGAAGGTCAGGGGAGGTCAACAAGGGTCAAGGTCAGGGGAGGTCAGTAGGGGTCAAGAAAGCCAGGAGAGGTCAAGAAGGTCAACAAAGGAGAGGAGGAGAGAGTAATAAGTAAGTTATAAATCAAGGAGGGCAGCCGATGTCAGCCAGGTCAGCAGGGGGTCAGGAAGGTCAGAGGAGGTTATTAGGGGTCAAGAAGGTCAGCAGAGGTCAACAAGAGGACAGTAAAGGTGAAGAGGCGAGGACAGGATGCGAGGGCAGCGTGTGCGAGGGAATGTATGTGCCAATTTACATATAGATGGATCCTTCCCCCTCATCTGTCGCCTACCTCGCCAGTCCGCTTGTCTCCCTCGCCACGCCCCTCATGCTCATCATTCTCATATGCTCCTCCTTGTCTCCTTATGTTCCCTGTTCTCCTATGCTCCTCGTGAGCTCTTAAATGCTCCCTCTTTATGCTCGTTCTCCTGTGCTCCTTCTAATGAGATGTTACATGCTCCTTCGTGCCGCCTCCTTCCACTAGAATATGATGGTAGTCACGAAGAAGTGCTATGGAAAGGATGTAAAACCATAACATTGTCGTTTTGTATCAGTGAACTACGTGAAATAAGCTGCAAAACGACGAAAATCTGGGCCAAATGAAAGTGAACGAACTATAGCGATAAAAGGCACAGGCGATGCTCATTTATTCTGTTCATATTATTCTCCGCATAATGCTCATTCTCGTATGCTCCTGCTTCTACGCTCCTAACACTGTATGCTCATTCTTGTATACCCCTTTGCAAACAGTTTCCTATGCTTCTTACATTCTCATAATTTGCTCTTCCTTAATAATTCATCCATACATGCTCCCTACTCTCCTTACATACATTGTCTCACTTGGCCCTGACACCCTCATCTGCCGCTCCTAACATTATTCTGCAAATGCTCCATACTCACCCCCTACATGGTCTTCCAGTGCTCCTCATATGCCTATCATATTCTCACATTCGCCTCACACGTTTTTCATATGCTCCTCAGATGCTTCTCACGTTTTCTTCGCATGCACCTCAAATGCTCCTCACATACGCATCAACACACTCCTCAGGTACCAGTGCTTCTCATATGTGCGTCACATCCCCTGCATATGCCCCTTAAATGCTTTACATATTATCCTCACATGCTCTTTATATGCTTCTAACATGCCCTTCATATGCTACTTAAGTACTTTTATTTTTTTATGCAAGGAAGAAGGAACCAAAGGCCAGGAGCCCGCAAAGCGTTCCTTCCAAGGAAAAAAAAAATACGAAAGGGTGCCAAATTCAAGATCCGTTCATTTTGAGATGCCTGGACACACTGCGTTTGAAAGACTGGAGATCGTAGGAAGTAGGAAGTACAGACACAGGGAAACAGTTCCAGAGTTGGCCTGTTGCATAAATGGAGGACTGGGAGTAAGGGTTAAATCTTGCATTAGAGAGTTGGACAGAAAAGGGATGAGAGTTTGTTGCTAGACGGGTGCTACGCGCCCGTCGTAGATGTGGAGGGATGCAAGTAGACTTCAGAGCAGTGACTCTTGATATGCCTTTCAGATTTTCATAATGTTCCCTAAATGCGCTTCCTATTACCCTCAGATTCTCTTCACATGATCCTCACATGCTCATCACATATCATAGGCTCATCATGTGCTCCGCATGCGCTCCTCAAATGCTCCTCATGTGCTCTTCAAATGCTCCTCTGCTGCTCCTCATGTGCCTATCAAATATGTACTTCTCATATGCTCTTTTTACCGTTTTAATATGCTCATTACTTTCCCATGGAGCACCTTCATATGATCTTATTTATCACCTCTCTTATCCTTTATTCTTCCTCCTCTTCTTTATCCAGTAATTGTATGTTCTCTCTAGTCCCCCTTTTACATGCTCCGGTTATCGTGTTATTTATGCTCCCCTTTATATGCTCCCTCTCTCTCTCATTCCAGCATTCTCCCCACTGCCACTATCTCTCTTCACTATATTTTTCCTTTCATCTCTCCCTCTCCTCTTTCTCTCATCTGTGTCATATATTTCTTTTCTTATATTCTCGATTAGTTTTGATAGGACGTGTCTGTCTGTCTGTCTCTCCCCCCTGCCTTTCTGGTACACACAAGCGCACACGTGTACACATACAGACTTTACACTGTCAGGTTCGCGCGTAAACACACACACACACACATTCTCTCTCTCTCTCTCTCTCATTATATTTTAACCAACCACATCCACAGCCATTTATAAAACCAACAAAACCCAACATTTAATACCCTCACTAAGACACAATCACTGCTGTATTTTTTGTTTCCTTTTTGTATTTTATTTTTATTTATTTTTTATCATAGCGTGTGCGAGGGAAATTTATCTGTATAGTTATTTCCCCGTGCAAGCAGTCCGGGTTTTTATGTGACATTTTACTGTGTTATAAAAAATTAGAACGGCCATTATTCCATTTAGGCACGGCAAAAATTTGGGCTAAAATTCACACACGTTCACTGGCCTTCTGTTGCACACACACACACACACACACACACACACACACACACACACACACACACACACACACACACACACACACACACACACACACACACACACACACACACACACACACACACACACACACACACAATACTGGACCCACACATATACGCATACACACAGAGATACACATATATACGCAGACACATACTGCATACGCACACACACAAACATATATACACACACACATATCCCATTGGCGCCCAGTGTCCTCAATGTAGGACGGAACTGGGTATTTTCAAAATTTAGTAAAGAAGGGAACCCCGGGGAAGGGACCTATGAGCCTCGCGACTATGAGCCGGCAGGCGGAGGGCGGTACGCCTAGCACCCTTTCAGCAAAATCCCTCGCACAGGAACTCTGGGAGTCAGTGGGTTAAATATAGATAGATAGATAGATAGATGTAGATCATTAGGTATAGATATAGATAGATACATGCATACATACATACGTGTGTGTGTGTGTGTGTGTGTGTGTGTGTGTGTGTGTGTGTGTACACACATGGCTATATACACACAATATACGTTTGTAATCGCACACCTCTGTACACACGGATACATGCATATGCTTACGTACACATTTAATCAAACATTCGTAATTCTTTGTACATCTCAGTGCATGTATGGACATACACATCTGTATGCAAGCATACACGGAAACATACACACTGACGAACCACACAGACACACGCGGGCATACATTTATACACACATACACACACACGAATAAATTAACATATTACACAATTTAAAAGCATTTACAACAGGCAGAATTCAGTGTTGTATGCGTCGCAACCTTTACACCTACACACACACACACACATACACTCACACACACACACTATTCGGTAGTTTATTAGCTCAGGAACCAGCATGTGTTCACATAATTCTCTCTCTCTCTCTCTCTCTCTCTCTCTCTCTCTCTCTATCTGTGTATAATTATTTCTGTGCATCTGCCTGTTTATTATATATGTCTGTACCTGTCTGTCTATCTGTCTATTCATCTGTATCTGTCTGTTAATTATGTCTATCTATCTATCTATCTATCTGTCTATCTATTTCTCTGTCTATCTGTCTGTCTATCCAACACAAACAACAAGCACAGTGTGCAGGAATTCATTCATCTATCCTTTGGGCATGGACGCTTCAGGCTATAAAAGGGCAAGAGACAAAGAGAGATAGTTCAATACAGGCGATGGACAAGGGAGAGAACGTGTGAACAGAGAGCGAGAGAGAGAGAAAGAGGGAGAGAAAATGAAAACCAGAGGAGGATTGAACGGGAGAGAAAGGGAGAGAGAGGGGCATGTAGGAAGGGACGTGATGAAACAAGGGAAGAAGAGAGGAAAAGTGAGGACTCGGGGGGATGAGGTATATGGGGGGATTTTTGGCTTTTTTTTTTTTGACCTTTTATTTTTTTACCTTATTCTTGGTCTTTCTTACATTTTTCCTTGGTCTTTTTTTTTGGCACACCTTTCACTTGTTTTTTCTTTTCTTTATTTTTTCTTGATCATTTTGCCATACCCTTTCTTGGTCTTTATTTTACATTACTCTTTTACATAATCTTTTTTGCCTTTTGGGGGTTTCGTTCTCACCTGTTCATTACTGATGTTCTTGATATCACACCAGAACACCAAGAAGTATGCGGTAATAGGTGTTCATTAAAGACTGGCGATTTTATTTTCCCTTTTCATTTTCGTTTTAATTTTCATTCTCATTTCTTTTATTTAAGTGATTTAATGGCTACTTCTTTCGTACATTTTTTTCCATTAGTACTTCAGATTACCAAGAAGTATAGAATATATTTTGTGTTCAGTGAATGATATGGCATATTATCGTATTTATTTTTTTTTTTACTTTTATTTCTACGTTTTATTGTTCTCCATGCCTCGTGTTTTATTTTCGCTTTTTCCGATACTATTATCATTCACATATAAAATTTTGAACACCAAGCAATGTATCAGGGGTTTTAGGGGCGAGATGTTGGTTGATGTTTTTTTACACTTCATTCTCAGGGGCGCCCTTTAATTTTTTCGTGTTTACAGCTTTTTTTTTAGGTGTTATATTCTCACTTATTCAGTATATTTTGCAACGCCACAAACTTTTTTTCTAGGCACATATATCGTCACACACACCTTCCCCCCCCCCCACAAATACACACCTTCCACCCTCCCATAAACACACCTTCCATCCCCCCATACAAACACCTTCCATCCCCCCATACACACACCTGCCACCCCACCATACACACACCTTCTACTACCTTATACACGCACACACACAGTCCACCCCCCCCGACACACCTTCCACCCCCCACATATACACCATCCACTTCACCATACACACACACACACTCTCCTTCTACCCCCCTCCCCCTCACACACACAAACCAGCCTACATTCCACCGCACCACCTTTTCAGCACAATTTCCAGCACTTCCGCCCACAAAACCACCTCCTGCCCACCTACCCCACGCCACCCGTCCTTACCTCTCCTCTTGGACACGGCTCTCAATATTGGTTTTAGCCTTCTGACAACCACCGGCCGCCTTGTCTGACACTTGCTGACACCGCACCCGGCTTGTTGGCACGGTCTGACACGTTATTGAATACTTACATGGTGCGTGTCTGGCGGATTGCGACGTAGGTGCCCGTTGAAAGGTGTGTACTTGGGTGTCGTAATGTGTGCTAATATGACAAAGGTAGAGAGTAGCTGGTACGCGCACTGGTTGGATTCTGTATGTAATGTGGATAAATAGATTAAGATAGAATGATAGGTAGATAGGTATGTACAGTGGTTCATAGGTAGGTAGATGGGTAGAGTGTGCTAATATTGAAAGGCATTGAATAACTGGTACACATATCGGCAGAAATCTTTGTATATTGAAGATAGATAGATAAATAGAAAGATATATAGGCAGACCGATAGGTAGGTACGTAGGTGGGTAGGTTGGTTTGTAGAAAGAATAATTTTAACGTTCCAGTTTTGCAGAGTTGTAGAGTAACAGGCACTGTGAAGAGATAAGTCGATAGATTGATGGGTTGAGAGATATAGATAGATGGATAAATAGATAGGTTGATAGATACAGACAGAGGGATAAACAGATAGGTTGATAGATATAGGTAGAGGGATAGACAGATGGCACGGCACTGATACTGCTGACTTGTCATTCAAATTCTGTTATGATTTGTGCTGAGCATGGAGGAAATTTGTCACTAACGCTGCATATAAAGGACTAATTATGCAAGGCGGAATAAACATAGATATCTAGTGTCCTTTGTTTTGGTCTTATTGCAGCCATGTTATAAATGCCACGTATATAGGACTAATATCACAAGGCAATATAGGCCTGCAAATACATATATCAGTAAATGTGTTTGGAATATTGCAGTTTTGTACCACCAGTGCGGTATGTAAGTTATCAGGTTATACTAATATTTCACCTTTTTTGATAGTGTTGTGTGTATGGTGTATGTATCTAATAAGAGAAAAGGGAAATTACAGTAATATTTAACCTTAGAATTTCTTATATTATCTGTGTTTAGGATAGGCTACTGCTTGTTTAATGTTGAGTTTATAAGTTGTCACAGTAGACTAGTATTGCAAGAACAGATACACATGGATATTTTAATGTGATTCGTGTTTAAAATAACGTACCGTTGTCGCCACTGCTGTATTCTAAATATTGCAAGGTATTAAATTAAGAACTTTATCAATAACAGTAAAGTCAACAGCATCAGCAATTCCCTTCACCACCACCACCACCACAGCTACTCGTCTCTCCAATACCACTTCCCACTTCCACTCTCCACCATCCAATTCTCTCACTTCTCTTTCCATCACCATCATCACCACCGCTGCGACATTTTACAACTAACCACTCTCCCTTCTCCAGCACCATCACCACCATCAATACCACGTTACACCTACACCACTCTCCACACAACCACCACATTACACCACCACCACACCTCCACTAACATCTCTCCTTTATCCCCACCACCAAATTGTACCACCAACAGTAGTCCACCTTTACCTTCACCTCTCCACCACTATCACCGCCACCACCGCCTCCTCCACCACTTTCCACACCACCACCACCACCACCACCACAAGGCCCCATCAGCAGCAGACCCCCGAGTTAAACAGCTCAGCATGCCTCTCATTGCAGCTCATTCCCGGTAAATATACGAGTTTCAGCACAACACCAACACCACTACCTCTCTCTCTCTCTCTCTCTCTCTCTCTCTCTCTCTCTCTCTCTCTCTCTCTCTCTCTCTCTCTCTCTCTCTCTCTCTCTCTCTCTCTCTCTCTCTCTCTCACAATAAACCTTTCTCCTTTTCCTCCCTCTTCATCCATCTTTCTTTTGCTTCCGTCAGTCACACTTTCACTTCGTAATATTTCTCTGTTCTTCGTCTCTTTCATGACTTAATATGTCTCTGTTTTGTCTCATATTGTGTTATTTTGTCTCCCCTCTCACATCCTCCAGTCTACTCTCTCTTTTATGATCTTTCTTTTCTCTCTTCTCTGTTTATGTCTCCTCCCCTTACCTCTCCTGTCACTTTCCTTTCTCCTCTCTCTCAGTCCTTCTTTTCTTCCTTAGACTTCTCTTCTGGTTCCATTTTGTTTTCTCATTTTCTCCTCTTTCCCTTGTCTCCTTCGTTCTCTTCCCCTGCACTCTTTCCTCTCTCCTTCCCCCTTTCTCTTTCCTTTTATCTTCTTCTTTCCATCCTTTAGCATTTACTCTCCTCCCTTTCTTTTAGTTTTCTCTTCCTTCTTATCTCTTCCCCATCTTTCTTTCTTTTCCCCTTCTCTTCTTTTACTATCCTTGCCTCCTCCTCCCTTTCTCTTACCCTACACTCCTGCCTTCTTCCTCTTCCTCTCCTCCTTTCTCCTATATCCTTTCTTCTTTTTGGTATATTTTCTCTTATTGTCCTCTGTCCTCCCGTCTTTCCCATTAGTTCCTCTCTCGTCTTTGTCTTCTTCTCTGCTCCCCCCTTCGCGTTTCTTTGTCTCCCCTATTGCTCTTCTCCCCCTCCTTCCTCCCCCTCTTCCCCTCCCCTCCTCTTACCTCCTCTCCCCTCCCCTTCCCCTCCTCGCTGCTATCCCATTTTCAGCCATCTTTTCCTCAACTCCCCTACCTATCTTGCTTTTGTTTTGCTCTCTCTCTCTCTCTCTCTCTCTCTCTCTCTCTCTCTCTCTCTCTCTCTCTCTCACACACACACACACACACACACACACACACACACACACACACACACACACACACACACACACACACACACACACACACACACACACACACACACACACACGTAACTGGTTTTAGAGGTACTTCTGCAGATATCCTACTCATGGGCCAACACACCTCCCATTATCTGCGTTTTCTGTGTACTCTTTCTCTCCTCAACACTCACCTCTGTGTCTCATTTACCTCCCCATTCCTCCTTTCCTCCTCCTCCGCTTCTCTTGGTTTCCTCCTCCTCCTCTGTCTTCTTTATTTCTTTTCTCTTACCCCTTTCCCTTCCCTTCTCTTCTCTTCCCCTCCATTTTTATTTCTTACCTTCCTTACGTTTCCTCTTTCCTCTTCCTTCCCTCATCATCTGTGTTCCCTTTGTACTTATTCTCTCCTTACCTCTCACCTATGTTTCCTGTCTATTTTCCTTCCCCCTCTCTTCTTTCCTCCTCCTCTCTTCCTGCTCATTTTCCTTCCCCCTCTCTTCTTTCCTCCTCCTCTCTTCCTGCTTATTTTCCTTCCCCCTCTCTTCTTTCCCCCTCCTCTCCTCTTTATTCTTTCCCTTCCTTTTTTTCCTTCACGTCCTATCCTTTCTTTTACCCTCTCATTATGTGTTTTCTGCTTCTCTTTCCCTCCTTACCCCTCACCTCAGTTTCATGTCTATTTTTCCTCCTCTCTTCACTCCCCCTCTTCTTGTTTCCCACTCCTTCTTTATTTCCCTTTCCTTTCTTTCCCTGCCCTCCTCCTCCTCCTCCTCCTCCTCCTCCTCCTCCACTCCCCGTCCCTCTCCTCTCCTCATTCTCTCCTTAGCACCCCCCAAACGACTGCAAACACCCTGAAACACACACACACACACACACACACACACACACACACACACACACACACACTCTCTCTCTCTCTCTCTCTCTCTCTCTCTCTCTCTCTCTCTCTCTCTCTCTCTCTCTCTCTCTCTCTCTCTCACTATTTACCTTGGGATAAAATCAGCCTTGTGTGTGAGAGAAATAAGCACTGCCATCTTTCACGGTTAACAGGGTCGTTCTTGCTTTCAGTGTGGAGAGTCTACCTAAGTCTCTCTCTCTCTCTCTCTCTCTCTCTCTCTCTCTTTAACCAAGGAACATAAAAAAAAAGGGAGAGGATGTCAGAAAGGGGAAACGGGGGGGAATATTTGAGGGTCAGAAATCATGATAATACTAGACAGGAAAAAAAAAATATATTATGTTAGAGAGAGAAGAGAAAAGTAGGGCTAGTGAAGGAAGGAAAGAAGGAAAATAATAGATTGGGGAAAGGAGATAAAAGTTTGCAAGGAAAAAGAGGAAAATTTTAAAGAAGCAGAAGGCAAGATTGGGAAGAAAAAGGAGAGAGAGAGAGAGAGGGAGAGAGAGAGAGAGAGGGAGAGAGAGAGAGAGAGAGAGAGAGAGAGAGAATAGAAAAAGGAAGAGGAAGAGAGGTGAGGAATGGAGAGAGTAAATTAAGGAAGAGAGGAAAGACAGAATGGAGAGAGAGAGAGAAAGCATTAAGGAGATAGGGTGGACGGGCGTGTGAGTTACTGAGGAGGGGGAGAAAGACAAAAAGCATATATATAAGCGAGACACACACACACACACACACACACACACACACACACACACACACACACACACACACACACACACACACACACACACACACACACACACACACACACACACACACACACGAAGTGGTTCCAGGGAGATGGGATTAATAATATTACCAGACACACCTCATACCTGTCGTCATCATCATCATCATCATCGTCGTCGTCGTCATTGTCATCTTCATCTTCATCCTGTTCCTCCTGCCGCTCCTACTCATCCCCCTCCTCCTCCTCCTGCTTATCATCATCATCATCATCATCGTCGTCATTGTCATCGTCATCTTTTCCCTCTTTCTCCTCGCGCTCCTCCTCCTCCTCCTCCTAATCATCATCATCATCATCATCATTGTCAGTGTGAGGTTATATCATCGGCACAGTAGATGAACTTTTTATCCTTGGCCTCACATAAGATAGATAAACTGTAGTGTGCGATAGATAAAACTTTAGAAACCAAGAAGACAAAAACAGACAAAAGACTCTAAACAGCCGACTACCTTGGGAAATAGAGCTTACTTCCTTTCACACAGGAACATGGGATGAAATTAATGTGTCACTTCATATAAAAACGGAGCTATTTTATTTTTATTTTTTCTTACGTCTTCTCAGATGTAATTTTTCACAAGTTTATGAAAATTTTGACACATGAAATTAGTCTCCTGTATTATTATTATTATTGTTATTATTATTATTATTTAGAATTAATTACGACGTGGAGTGGAAGATGTTGAAAATGTACAGCCACTTGCAAAAATTCATTCTTAATTTCACCTCTTTGTCTGAAATAATGTAAGTGTAGATAATATAACTGAAAATATTATAATAACTGAAAGAATGTAACTGAGGAATACAATAATGAGATAAAGAAAACTAGGATAAAGACGTTCAAGGAAATATCGGCCCTGACTGTGCTATCGGTGTCAATAATCCTGTAGTAGTAGTAGTAGAAGTAGTAGTAGCAGCAGCAACCTCCAGCTTATCTGATTGTGAACCCAGTCGAGTGCAGGCTGAAGTTACCATTCTCCTGCAGTCCACCATATTACTCACAGGAAGGAGTGGGAGGAAGGTGTTATTAGCTAAAGTACTCATTTAGACAGACACTTAAAAAAACAGTAATGGCCTTAGGTTCTTTTTTTACTCCATTTTTTTCAGTGCCACTTTAGCTGATATTAGCGTTACTTGCTACACCCGCGTCCTCTTCTCTCAACCCTCATCCTCTCTCTCTCTCTCTCTCTCTCTCTCTCTCACACACACACACACACACACACACACACACACACACACACACACACACACACACACACACACACACACACACACACACACACACACACACACACACACACACACACACACATAATTTTTCCATTCCTAATCCTTCTCTTAACCTTTTAGCTCTCCCACAACCATCCCATCTTTTTCTTTCTCTGTTTTATCTTTCCCTTATCTTCCTCCCATTTTCATTCCATTGTTTCCATTCCTTCCTTTATTACACACTTAGAGCGCTGTATTTTTAACTCTCTCTCTCTCTCTCTCTCTCTCTCTCTCTCTCTCTCTAGCTCTTTTCTTTGACTCGCCTTTGTATCTGCTCTTTCTTCCATCATCTCTCCTCCAGTTTTCCATCTTCTCATTACTTCATTTATCTCCTTTCCTCACTCTCTTTTCTCACGCCTCTATTCCTAAGTACCTTATTATCTTCCTTGTATCTTCTTTTATTTTCTCCCATCATTCCTTTCTCTTTCCTTCCGTGTTTCCCCTCCTTCCTCTCCTTCCCTTCCTCCCTCTTTCCCTCCACCGTTCACTTTTCTCTCACTCCCTTTCTCATATTTCATTCCTGTCCTCTTTTTGTACTCTTTTGCGGTTCTGTTCTCTTTTCTCTTACTCCTATTCTCATTTTTTCTTCCAGTCCTCTTTTTGCTCTTTTCCTGTACTGCTCTCTTTTCTCTCTCTCCTTTTCTCATTTTTCTTTCTTGTCCTCTCTTCACACTCTCCTCCTCTCCCATTCCCTTCTCACCTCTCACTCACTTTCTCGCTGTTCTTTCCTATCCTCTCTTCACTCTCTCCTCCTCTCCCATACCCAACTCTCGTCTCACTTTCTCATTTTTCTTTCCTATCATCTTCTTTCTCTCCTTTGCCCCCTCTTCTTCTACCATTCTCCCTTTTTTTCTTCCTCTCTTTTCCCTCATTCAATTTCTTTTCTAGTAAAATAATCTCCATATCTTAAAAACCACAAAATTGAGACCCTTATTTTATGCCATTAGTAATAAATCAAGGAGCCCTGCGCGCCTTTATCTCCAGCCAATAAACAAGATAACTCATTTAATTTCCTCCTCTACCCTTTAAAATTGTAGTTATAAATCGCCCTCCCCGAAAGTAATCCTAAAAAAATCCCTCCATAGTGTCTTTAGTCCCTTTTATTGATTCTTACTTTTTCTTGCCGGCTGTGTTTGGAGGAATGTGAGGGTGAATCATGTTTATTCTCTCTCTCTCTCTCTCTCTCTCTCTCTCTCACACACACACACACACACACACACACACACACACACACACACAGAGCTTCCCGTGGTGTTAATGGAATCTGCCCTGCTGTTAGAGCGGCCTAAGCACCTCACAACTAACACCTCATACTAACACCGCACGGGGGGAGGGGAGGGGAGGGGAATGGGAGGGGAGGGGAAAGAAGGAAGGGGACCAGGGTTATGGGAAGAGGGTCTGGGGATGCTGGAGTGGAAAGGCAGGGGTACGAGGAATGGGAAGACTTGGGGAAGGGTAAGAAGATAGGGAGAGACAGGGGAGGAGGAGGAGCACTGGCAGTAGGTGAAGAGGCAGGGGGAGGTAAGAGACGGAAGAGGAGGGGGGAGTACTTGGGGTGGGGGAAGATGGAAAGGGGGATTTTGGAAGCATGGCAAGGGAAGAGGGGAAAACTAGGGTGGCGGAAGGTGTGGAGAATGTAGGAGACGAGGAAAGGTAGGGGAAATGGAAAAGGGAAACCTGGGGTGGGGGAAGAGGGAAGGGCGAAATGTGAAGTAGGGAGAAGGGGCGGGGGATACAAGGGAGGGGCAGGGGAAAAAAAGATAAGAGGGAGTGGAACAAAGGGGAAGAATAAAGGAGGCAGGAAAAGAGGAGGGTGAAATGGGGACTGAGAGGGGGAAGAGACAGAGGGTGTATGAGAAAAGTGGGGGGGAAAGCAGGGGTAGTAGAGGAAAGGTGGAAGAGGAAGTAGGGGGAGAGAGGGATGGGGAAGTAGGGAGATATGAGAGAGGAATGGGAAGTGTGTGTGTTGATGATCAATCTTTCCATTCTGTATTTCGCTGTCGTACGAGAAAGTGTAATTGTATCTCATTCACAGTTTTACGTTTTGTTTTAGGAGTATGTCTTTCTAAGTTTCACTCACTCTTTTCTTCTCCCCACTCCCCTCCCCACTTGCCATCCTCATTCCTATCTCCCTTCGCCCCCCTTCTCTTCTCTCTCCATCACCTCCTCAACTTCTCTTTTCCTCCACTCCTTTCACCATCACCCTTCCACATTTCCTTCTCATCGGTCTCCTCTCTTTTCCATCTTATTCCTTTCTTCATCTTCTCTGTCACTTTTCTCTTCATCTCTTCCCCATCTTCTCAAACTTTCTCCACTTTCCTCAGCAGTCTCCTCTCTTCCCAATCTTCATCACTGCTTCCTTTTTATCTCTTTCGCTTCATCAATCTTCCCCTCGTTATTCTGCTCATCATCCCATCTTTCCCTTCATCATTCTTCCCATTTTCTTTCCTCTCATCACTCATTCGTCTTCTTTGCTCTCATCATTTTTCCTCCTTATTTTCTTATTCTCTCTTATCATTTCTTTCATCATTCTTCCTCCTCATTCTCCCTCGCTTGTATCCTCTCATCATTCTTCCCCTCATCTTCCTTGTATCCTTTCATCCGTCTTCCCCTCTTCCTCCATCTTATCATTCTTCCTCTTAACTCTTCCTCTTAACTCCTCCTTCCATTAGTCGTCTCCTTATCCAGTCTTAAGAGTAATAAACATTCGTCTTCCTTTTCGTCCATTCGTTTCTGCTTATCGTGTTTCTTCTCTCTCTCTCTCTCTCTCTCTCTCTCTCTCTCTCTCTCTCTCACACACACACACACACACACACACACACACACACACACACACACACACACACACACACACACACACACACACACACACACACACACACACACACACACACACACATTTTCCTGGCATTTGCTTTATCCTCCAGTCCAGTCATCACGTTTGGATCCCAATTATACAAAATTATACCAAAAAGATAATTATTATTTTTTTCTTGTTTATAGTACCTGGTTATTTTTTCTTGTTTATAGTGTCTGGTTATTTTTTCTTGTTTATAGTGTCTAGTTATTTCTTTCTTGTTTATAGTGTCTGGTTATTTTTTCTTATTTATAGTGTCTGGTTATTTCTTTCTTGTTTATAGTGTCTGGTTATTTTTTCTTATTTATAGTGTCTGGTTATTTCTTTCTTGTTTATAGTGTCTGGTTATTTTTTCTTGTTTATAGTGTCTAGTTATTTATTTCTTGTTTATAGTGTCTGGTTATTTTTTCTTATTTATAGTGTCTGGTTATTTTTCCCTCCATTCATTGCATGGATCAAAACTATTTCATGGAGCAAGCAAAATTTCTCCACTCCTCACACTCAGCTCCCCACGTCACACTAGACTGGAGGGCGCTATTTCGGGACTACCCTTTGCCTCTGACTACTTGTATTTTGATTCACGCTAGACTCTTCTATTTATGTGGTGCCCTATTTTTTTTTTTTTTTTTGGGGGGGGGGAGGGGGGAGTAAAATCGTCTGTCAGTCGTTTGAATACCCAGTCACCCCATCCCTGACCCGCTTTTGGTCTGAATTCACTGTAGTTCGATCACCTTAACTTGGCTCAGATTTTCGTTCTTCTGCAGCTTATTTCGCGAAGGTGAATGGCGGATGAAGATTGTACTACGACTTTACGTCCTTCATAGCGCTTCTTCGTGACTAGCATCATATTCCATTGCTAATCTTTTGTTACAACTGAACAGGTAAAATGGAGGGATGGTAATTTTAGGCCAAGTTATTGTTAAATGATTATAATGTTTTGTTCTGGCATATTGTATTCAAGTGGGTAAGTCATAAGAGCCTGAGAGTGTTAATATGCCCCAATGCCCCGCTCCTTCATGCCCCGTCGCCCCACCCCGCCTCCGAAACCCCGCGGGGACGAAGCTTCCGATAATGTATGCCATCGTGACGCGCGCCACCGATAGATACCGTATTGAAGATCGGGGCCCCGGGCGATGCGATGGGGGTTTTATGGCGGCTGTGTGGGTAAACATGGCTGAATGATGGCTTTATTAGTGAGTAGATAGATAGATAGATAGCTGGATGGATGGATGAACAGATAGATGGATGAATGGATGAACAGATAGATAGATGGATGGATGAATAAATATGATGGATGGGTAGATAGATGGATGAATAGATAGGTAGATGGATGGATGGATGGAGATATGCTGTAGTGGGATTTGCAACATCATCTGAAATGTGAACCTAGTAGACTGCAGGCTGAAGTTGTCCCCCCTCCTGCAGTCCATCATCCCCCTTTTAGTGGATGTTAGCGATAGATAGATAGATTGACAGGTAGATGAATGATAGATAGATAGATAGATAGATGCACGGGTGAATAATGGCTTTATTAGTTGCCACAGAAATTAGGAGACTGAGTGATGGATGGATGGGCGGATGAATAGATGGATGGATAGATAGATAGACGGATGGGTTTATGTTGGGTCTGTCGGTAAACACGTTGCGGAGGAGGCTAGGTGATAGATAGATATGCAGATAGAAAGATAGATAGGAGGATGGATGGATAAATGAATTAACAAGAGATAGTAAGTAAAAGAGTGTGAATTCATTTGAAGGAGATATGCAGATAGAGGGATAGATAGATAGATAGATGGATGGATAGATGAATTAGCAAGAGATGGTAAGTAAAAGAGTGTGATTTCATGTGAAGCTGCAGGACACGTGATATCAGTGTAAAATGAAAAGTGAGAGGACTGTAAAATACGAAGAGGTGCTTCCAGAGGAGTGGAGATAAGAAGACGGGCCAGGAGACTTAAAGAGTGCACTTGATGAGGAATAGATACAGATAGATAGACGGAGAAAGAGAGAGAGAGAGAGGGATGGGACGATAGACAGACATAGATAGATGAATATATAGAAACATTAGATAGATAGATAAATAGGTAGAAAGATATAGATAGATAAATAAATAGGTAGAGAGAGATACAGTAGATAAATAGGTAGATATAGATAGATAGATAAACAGGTAGAGAGATAGACAGATAGACAGACAAACAGATAGATAGATGGCTGGTGGTTTTATGACGAATCCAGGGTAAACACGACACAGGATTGAATGATGGTTTTGTTAACGAATCAGAGAAATGAGGTGGATTGGTAATGAGGGAGGGAAAGATGGGAGAAGAAATGATGAGAAGAAATGAGCGGGATGTTTGATAATGAAGCCTGTATTATTTTCCGTTCACTATAACATTCTTATGATCGGGACAACTCTAGCACGCCAGAGTATTAGCCTGAGAGCGAGTCATAAGAGTCTGAAAGAGTTAATGAAGGATGGATGGATAGGTGGAAGACTGGATGGAGAGGAAATGAGGCTAGTGATGAAGGATGGATGGATAGGTGGAAGAATGGATGGAGAAGAAATGAGGATAGTGATGGGAGGGAGATGGATAATGAAGAACTAAGGAAGATTGGTTATGTAAGGGAGATGGATGGATGGATGGATGAATGGATGGATGGAGAAAGAGCTGGTGATGGGTTTGTGGAAGATCTGTGAGTAAACAAGAGAGAGGGGGCGAATGATGTCATTATTTGTTGAGGGAAGAAAGGAGGAGGGTGACTGATGAGGGAGTGATGGAGGAAGAAAACAAGAGGGAAGAAGGGAGAATAGTCACAGATGAGGGAGAGATGGAGGAAGAAAACAAGAGGGAAGAAGGGAGAATGTTGACAGATGAGGGAGAGATGGAGGAAGAAAACAAGTGGGAAGAAGGGAGACTAGTGACAGATGAGAGAGAGTTGGAGGAAGAAAACAAGAGGGAAGAAGGGAGACTAGTGACAGGAGAGATGGAGGAAGAAAACAAGGGGGAAGAAGGAAGAATGGTGACTGATGAGGGAGAGAGAAAGGAAGAAAATAACCCTCTCAGGCCGATGACGCATTTCTATTCTTCCTTGAACATAGAGAAAATAAAAATAAAAAATACTTGAAAACGTACCTGAGGAAAGTGGAAAATGGTAGGCGAGAGACAGAATGGAAGAGGAGTTAGAGTGAAGGGAATTACATGCGAGATGGTGTCTGGGGAGAAGAGAGAATTGCTGAGAGGTTGATGCATAGGAGAGAGAGAGAGAGAAGAGAGAGAGTGTGTGTGTGTGTGTGTGTAATCTGTACCATTACCCTTAAATACACACAACCCAGTAACACTAGAATACACAGGTGCTTTCTAACACCCCACCAGTACCTGGATACACAATACACCCCTAGCACAATAACGCTCCCTTCCCTGGCTATCGTCCCACGGTAACGTAACACAACGATAGCCCTTTAGCATCGTAATGACTCCCTGGTTGAGGCTATGTTATGCAAGGAGCCTCATTTAAGTCTTAATATTGTACTTAGTTTATGCTCGGCTTTGGTATGGCAGCTCATTGGGGGCTGAAATTACACCTGTTAGTGTAATGAGAGAGAGAGAGAGAGAGAGAGAGAGAGAGAGAGGAGTATTTTATGCGTGAAAAGATTAGGCAGCAGAGAAGAGAATGAGATAGTGTCAAGAATGGAGAGAGAAAGTGAGAGAGAAACCATGTGAAAATGACACAAGTGCAGAGAGAGAGAGAGAGAGAGAGAGAGAGAGAGAGGGAGAGAGAGAGAGAGAGAGAGAGAGAGAGAGAGAGAGAGAGAGAGAGAGACCATCAGCCTTACTACCAATGGTGATCCTTCTCTTGTGCATTTCCGAGCGTAACGTACAAACTCTCACCATTAACCCCTTCAGCCCCTGGCCCTCATTTGCATTCTGTCCTTGCTCATTTTAGATTTATTTTGAGATATTTTTTTGGGTACAGGTTAATGAAGGCTGTGTCTAACCTGTCCAATTTGAAAAGTTTTAGTAAGGAAAAAAATGGCGACCAGAGATGAACAAAAAAAAGAGGTGATTGTGCTAAAGTGGTTAACGAGAGAGAGAGAGAGAGAGAGAGAGAGAGAGAGAGCGTACTCCAGTTACAGTGCCTTTAGCCTGAATGATCATCCTCTCTAGTGCACTACCTGAATGTGCATTAGCTAGAGAGAGAGAGAGAGAGAAATACAGCATGGTTACTTTGATCACTCTCCTCTTGGTGTGTGACTATATATGAGTTCTACAGAAATACATAAACTTTAAAGACACAGAGAGGCACAGAGATAAGAAACAGAGACATAATAAGCCAGCAGTACAGAGAAATATAGATTGACAGAAACATGGGTAAAACATACGAAATAAAGCCAGCATCAAAATTTTCCTTGTAGTAATTCTCTCTCTCTCTCTCTCTCTCTCTCTCTCTCTCTCTCTCGTGTGTGTGTGTTGCTTTGCCCGAGAAACAAAGACAGACAGAAAAAGATAGACGTAGATACAACCTGAGAGAGAGTCAGTCATGGAAACAGACAGACACAGAAATCACGTAATAATCCCATCCGTCTAGTCCTCCTTCTGTGTCTCCGTCAGCGTGTAACCAAATCAAGTAGCTCCTCCCAGATGCACACGCGACAAGCAGAGAGAGATAGGGAGAGCGGCTGTCACTTTAGGAGCAGAGAAAGGGGGCATGGGGGCTGTCTGGGGGCTAGGGAGAGTGTTTGTGGGGGTTAAGGAGAGTTGGAGGGAGTTTGTGGGATTTCAGGAGTGTTGGAGGGAGTCTGTTGGCGTTTGGAGGTTTTAGGAAGTGTTAGAGGGAGTCATAGGTCTCGACAAAAGAGCCATCATAAGCTTTATTTTTGCTGACATTCCTCTGCCCAAGCTCCAACGAATACATCTTTCCCCTGCCTTCATTTAGGTTTTATTTCCTCGGTTTCTTTCTTCTTTCTTCCAGACATTTCTTCATCTTGGCGCCAACCCTCTACTTCTTCGCCAGTTTGCCTCATGATTGACAAATATTCCTCGGGTAAAAAGTTCCAGGCGTCTTATTTTATTTTTATTTGGACCTTTTAAAGGGATTTTTGTAGTCAGCTGTGAAGCCATATAAACACGCAGATTTTGAGATCGTTTGTGGCCTGTCCTCCACGTTACTTATTTCTCCGTAAGCGTCAGAGAGTATCTTCCTTTCTCATATATTCGCGCTGTGTACTTGCTTTTCCTGTCAGAGAAAAATAATTCATGCAACGCCTTTCACTGCAGTAAAAGACAGGGAAGTGTCAGTGAAGTTGTGCATCTACTGTGTGTGTGTGTGTGTGTGTGTGTGTGTGTGTGTGTGTGTGTGTGTGTGTGTGTGTGTGTGTGCATGCGCGCGCGCTTATTTTCAGTATCTCCAGGCATTTTTCTTTCTCCTGAGCGTTGGCGTCCCCACCCTTCACTACACGCCATCCTCCCTCATAGACTCCACACTCCCTGCCGTTACTTCGGAAAAATAAAAGAGTTAAATAGTCCAGTCCCCTTCTTCCATCAGTCTCTCCTTCCTAACTTGCCCCCAAAAGTTAGAAAATTTATAGCAAGTGTTGTTTACAAAAATTGCATGGCAGAATTTATGGAAGAGAACCAGGAGATACGTGAGAGAGAGAGAGAGAGAGAGAGAGAGAGAGAGAGAGAGAATGGTAAGAGGAAGTGAAGGAAGTAACAGACGAGGGAGAGAGAGAGAGAGAGAGAGAGAGAAAGAGGTAGGAAGGACACTACTGGGGTGGAGGTGAAAAGGGGAATGAAAGGAATGAGACACAAAAATATAGGAGAGGTCAGAATGGGGGAGAGAGAGCGGCCACTGGTGAGAGAAAGTGAGAGAGGAAATATGAGCAGGAAGTGTATGTGTGTGTGTGTGTGTGTGTGTGTGTGTGTGAGTGTCACGGGGTTTTTATAATATCACGGTAATTTTGATATAAATGCTTAAATATTATTTAAATTGATAATATTCAATAATATTGAAGAGCAGAGACAATGGTTGTCTTGCTACATCAAGCAACGATTACTTTACGTTGGCTTAGCACGATTCTCTGAGAACGAGAATTTATAAACTTCCTCAACAGTACACAGCAGAGACTAATTACTCACAATTGCTGACTTACTGTACTGTTAGCCTCTGGAGAAAGTTACATCACCCCTGACAATAAATAACTAATACTAATAATAATAACATCAGGTTCTTGCTGATGCATTAACTCCTGGCACAACGGATTTTAAGTTAATACAAGACTGGTCTAAGTACCAGTTATGAAAGCAAACGTTTATGCAAGCTAGGAGCTGTATGGAAAATAAGCTTAATTATGGAGAAATGAAACAAGATTTTTACTCTACATTAAGCTCAAGAAATAGAACTGTTAAATTTAT
This sequence comes from Coenobita brevimanus, assembly GCF_032717465.1. Lineage (NCBI taxonomy): Eukaryota > Metazoa > Arthropoda > Malacostraca > Decapoda > Coenobitidae > Coenobita > Coenobita brevimanus. The sequence goes on from NC_137048.1 coordinate 29,765,533, forward strand.
TAATCACAAAAATAAATTCAACATTACATTTCAAATCAAATCAATGAGACGCACTCACTCACTCTCACAAAAGCTAAATACTTACGCCTAGGGAAAACACCTTAACTAAGCTCTTAAAACTAGGAAATACACAAAAGAAATACCAGTCGATGAATACTATGTATCACCCGAGGAGTGGGAGGACTTGATACTGTCTCAGTGGAGCCTGGGTGCTAGCGACCTCTCACACTTCTTGGAGCACAGGACCTTTTCTCCGTCACAGCAAACACAAGACTGAATTCAAATAATGTATGGGCAGGAAGCACGAGCCACCGGAAGAAGGCGTGGCTAACGGTTTATGCAAGTAGAGGCGAACGATAAAGAAACAATTGTATCGCTCAGTAGCGCACTTAGTGACGTGCATTAAATCGGTCACTTTTGAAAGTGACGAATTATTTGAAAAGTATACCCCGAAATGGAGAGAGAAACGGTTAACTGAGCGATACACAGTGAGTTTTCCACTAATAGTTCGTGGCTTCTCACAAAAAGGAAATGCCGCGAATTGATTCGTGACATTACGCCCCATGAAAATTAAATCTTTCTTCCTTCAGAAGAAAGATTTCAATATACATATATATAAATCCTAACTCAGTCACACAAGATTCACACTGTGGTGTGTGTGCTATCCTGCTACAGGAGAAAATCGCAGTCGCCAGTGAGTGAAAAAACCTCGTATTTACGTTAATAGAAGCAAGCTTGAGGGAAAAACTCCGTGACGACGGTGAAAATCCTGTACTCAGGTCAAACTGAGCGAAAATTCGCTACATTTACACTGACAACTAATTGTTGTGTAGCGTGGTGTATGTAATACACGGTGTAGGTGTGACAGTTGTAGTGTAACTGTACCTACGTGTAAAATGACACAGTAAATAATAATATGGCGACGACGAAGGCAGAGGAGAAGAGGTGGCAGCGTGCGGCAGACGATCGGCTGGCCCGCACAGCAAAACTGCTACACCCATTGCTGAACCTGCAAAACCAATTGAGGTGGAGCATCAAAAGTGTCAATGGGACAAAATTCTTATTATGTTACAATTACTCTCTCTGGCTAGCAGTCAGTGCTACGACGTACATTCGAGGTCGCCATTAATTATAGCACACGATTATGGTCGGCAAGTTGAGAATCCCTGTGCAAACTCGGGTCTTCCATAGCCTCGAACCGCACACTGGTCCTCAACCTGTGCCTCAACCTACAGTACTTATATTAATATCGGAGAGCTGAGAAACCTTGTGCAAACTTGGGTCTTCCATAGCCTCAAGTCGCCTCTGCAGAGTTCTCACTTCCCCCTTAACCTACAATACAATACTTATATTAGTACCGGAAAGCTGAGAATCCTCGTGCAAACTTGGGTCTTCCTTAGCCTCAAGTCGCCACTGCGGAGTTCTCTCTCGAACTTCCCCCTTAACCTACAGTACTTCTATTAGTACCGGGAAGCTGAGAATCCTTATGCAAACTTGGGTCTTTCATAGCCTCAAGTCGCCTCTGCGGAGTTCTCTCTCGAACTTCCCCCTTAACCTACAGTACTTCTATTAGTACCGGGAAGCTGAGAATCCTTATGCAAACTTGGGTCTTCCATAGCCTCAAGTCGCCTCTGCGGAGTTCTCTCTCGAACTTCCCCCTTAACCTACAGTACTTCTATTAGTACCGGGAAGCTGAGAATCCTTATGCAAACTTGGGTCTTCCATAGCCTCAAGTCGCCTCTGCGGAGTTCTCTCTCGAACTTCCCCCTTAACCTACAGTACTTAATATGTATGTACAGGCCCTGGACATAATGTGTCCTGTGGGGCCCATGGGCGAGACGTCAGGTCTGAACCCACTTCACCACTACCCTGTCTCTCAACTGACTCAGAGATTACAGGTGTAGTTACAAATGGCACAGGAAGGGCATGTCCCTGATCAGTGGTGATACTTTGGCACACACTGCAGGAACGGACAAAACTGTCTATGTCTCGTCCCATCCCTGGCCAGAAAAAGTCAGCTCGGATACGGCCCTGGGTCTTCCTTTTGCCCAGGTGACCTCCTGAGGCTGGACAATGACCCCATTGTAACACTGCTGGGCGGTACTTGGCGGGAACGACAAACTGCAGTCGAACCTCGCCCTCGGGTGTTCGTGACTCACGGTAGAGCCGTCCTTGTTTACGAAGGAACTTGGCTCGACCTCCCCGTGAATACTTTATCACTCGACCCTTTTGTTTGTTCCGCACGGCAGCAAGTGTTGGGTCAGAATGTTGTTCTTGCACAACAAGTTGACTACACATCAGATCTTGCGGCGATTCAATGATCACTGGGGTGACACAATCTGGAGCCTCAGTCATGGCTCGTGTTACCGCAGCAGCCGAAGTCTGAGTAGCGTCATCGGAGCAACTATCCTTGACTCCATTAATATTGCCTACTATACAGTCAAATAGAGGCTCTGGCATGACAACTGCAAGTGTCGTACCAGTATAAAATGGAGATGCCACCTGGATACATGCCTCAGGGAACAATCTCACTGATCCATCAATAAGCTTTGCATGGATCTGTCGACCTGTATACTGCTCAGGCCGAACTAAACTCTGCTTAACAGAGCAACCTGAGGAACCATTGTCTCTCAGGACCTTCACAGGAATGCCTCCCACAAACCCTGGCTGAACCAGGAAGGTACTGTCACCTGTGGGAGGGCCTGTGGAGGAAGCAGCTAGCCACTCATGAGGCTGCTGAACTGATGTGGCGAACATTGTGCCTTGAGGGTTATATTGGGAAGATGGAACATTGGCCATCTGTGGAGGGGGGTTCACTGTCACTGTGGGACTAGTGAACTGTGGGGAAGTACCCACACTGGTAGGGACGTGACCACCAGGCTGCTGCTGAGGAATGAAGGCTGCATTCGCTTCCTGCCTCTTTTGAGCTGGTGGTGGAAAAGTTTGTCCCGACGGTCGGTTGCGTGGCTGATACTGCTGCTGGTTAGGGTACTTGTTGTACCGCTTCCACTCAGGTTTCTGAGTGTTTTGCCCCTGGTCCTTCTGTGGTTTGCTTGGACCTTGGCCATTATTCTGAGAACGGCCTTGGTGCTGGGATTCAGTCTGAGACGGCTTCCCAGACTTGGCAGTATCTTTTCTGCTCCAGGTGTTTTGCTTACGAGCTTGATACCCGTATGCAGTAAAGAATGCGTCAGCCTTCTCTGCCATTTGGCTGGCATCTTTCACCTGGCAGATCTTAAGCTGTGCTATGAGCTCAGCAGGCCACGACCTCTCTAGCTGTGTACGCAGCATAAGGTCAATTATCCCCTCACGCGTGGAAGGAGTTTCATCTTTCTCCATCCACTCATTTAAGTAAGCTGTGAGACGATCAAGGAACTGAACAGCTGTCTCCTTGTCTTGGAGACGAGCTCGCATGAACTGAACTTTGGCGTCGTCTACTGTGAGACCATACGCCTTAATGAGTGCAGCTTTCATCATCTCATATGTGAGATTGTCTCCACGAATTCTGTGGAGAATATCGAGGGCAGGGCCCTCAAATAGGCTAAGAAACTGAAGCCGCTTAGCTGCCTCATCCAGTTGATATAAGTCTGCCATGTCCTCAAAACGAGCTATGTACGGCTCGATTCGCTCGCTTTCCTTGTATGAAGGAAGCTTGATGCGTGGGGTCGCCAGGACATGTGCAGGGGGAACGCTCGTGGAGCTTGGACCAACTGCACCAGACGTGTCTGAAGCCAAGGAATCTCGCTTGAGCTTCAGCACTTCAAGTTCATGTCTCTCGCGTGCTTCTCGCTCGGCACGTTCGTGTTCTCGTTCTCTGTCTCGTTGTTCACGCTCGTATTCGCGCTGTTCTCGCTCTTTTTCTAACTCGAGCTCGCGTTGTTTCTGCTCGTATTCGCGCTGTTTCTCACGCTGCTCTTGTTCATAAGCACGCTCTCTTTCACGTTCCTCACGCTGTTCTCGCTCGCATTCGCGCTGAATCCTACGCTCTTCACGAGCATCTTTCTCACGTTCTTGCTCGTAATTGAACCGTGAGAGAACGTAACTCTGTATTTTCTCTGGGTCTGTGAGACCAATATCTTTGGCTTCCTGTACATATACAGCTGTAGCCATGATGCTAGCTCAATTTACTAAGTAACCGAAATTGAGTACTGACTGCTTAGCGACGAATACTAATAAACACAAGTAAAGAGTACAGACACAAGCTAGTGGTGACCAGTCTTATCCAGTTAACTGGCAAAGAATAAATCAAAAATGTAAATGACTGGGAAGACTCAATAATAAACACAATGGGTACGCCGACTTCCCAGAAGCGAATAAAATCGTCTGGCGTTACCAAAAATAAACTAGAGTTAAGTACTCTATTGATTAATAAAGCAAAAATTCACTTGCTAAATCAACGGTAACCACCAGTAAACTTGTGCCTATAAACTTTAATAATAAATACCTAAATATGAATGAGTGAGCACTATCTCGTGAATAGCTTTAGAGCTAGGAGTTAATATCCTGGAATGAGGTCGCCAATTGTCACGGGGTTTTTTTATAATATCTCAGTAGCGCACTTAGTGACGTGCATTAAATCGGTCACTTTTGAAAGTGACGAATTATTTGAAAAGTATACCCCGAAATGGAGAGAGAAACGGTTAACTGAGCGATACACAGTGAGTTTTCCACTAATAGTTCGTGGCTTCTCACAAAAAGGAAATGCCGCGAATTGATTCGTGACAGTGAGAGAGAGAGAGAGAGAGAGAGAGAGAGAGAGAGAGAGAGAACACTAAACCACCTGCTTCTGATCCGAACACATAGACAGGATCACCAGGACTGAGGTAACAGATGGTCTCCTAGGCCGCCTTGTCCTTGCACTTCATATCCTCTCCTAGCCCTTCATATCCTCTCCTAGCCCCTCCTTACTCACCGCTTCTTTCCTTTGTCCCACTGTGTTTGTTCACTTTCTTTCGTTGTTCTTTCGTCTTCTTTTTCCCCAAACGCTGTACATTTTAACCCGATTTAATTTTTTTCACCAGTCCACTTCAGATTTGGTATAATTCTTCTTTGGGCAAATACCTCAGAACACCTTATTTCCTTTCATTCATTCATTCATTCATTCTGTCTTACGCTGTTTCTTTCCTTCTCTTTTTCCTAAGGAGTTTATGGGGACACATCTCAGACCAGGTAAACGCACGGATATTTTCTTACCTTTAATGTTTTCTCATATTTCGTACCAAGTTTCCTTCCCTTCTGTTTTCCATTCTTTTTCTTCCAGTGGTTCTTATCCTCTCCTAGACCATTTACTCATTCGATGTAGCGCTGAGGTAGCTCTACGTTGGATTTACTCCAGGAAATCATTTATTACGCTTGATTGGGGTAACTCAGTAACTAACACCTGGATGCCTCGTGGTTTATTGGGTTACGGCGCCCCTTTTTTTTTCTCAAATTGGCACAGGTGTAGAATTGAGCATAGTTTACTTTATTGATTAATTTATTTTCTGTGTGGAACAAATGGGCACAGTTGTTGGGGGTGGTTAGTGTTTATTTTTCGCCTAATTCTGCTCAGGGGAGTTTGACTAGTCCTACTCTCACCTGTAGTGTCTAGCCCCGTGCCTCTGTGTTCCCAACAAGACAGGTTAGGTAAATCGGTTATGAATGGTTGGATTTTCTTTTCCTTCCAAGTCTTTTCTTATTATTTTACTCCTTACATTCACTTCATCCTTTCCTATTTCACCCTATTTTCCTGCTTCATCCTTTCCTATTTCACCCTATTTTCCTGCTTCATCCTTTCCTATTTCATTCCTTTTTCTACTTCATCTTTTCTCATTTCACCCCTTTCCCATATTCACTCATCGTTCCTACCTCATCCTTTCCCATTTCGCTCCTGTCCCATTTTCGCAATGCTCCATTTCAGTCCATTCCATTTCACACCTTTCCCATATTCTCTCTACTCCATTTCTTTCCCTTCCATTTCACTCCTTTCCCCATTTCTTCCCCTTCCATTTCACTCCTTTCCCCACCCTCATTTCCTATTCTCACATCACCATATTCCATTTTACACTCCTCACTGCTAATCTCCTAACTCACCTCTTTTTCTTTTACATTTTTCTCTTTATTTCTAAGCCAGCGCAAGTCATTTTCTCTTGTTTATACCTTTACTACTCGCTCCTTAATCCCAGTCCTTACTAATGCTTTTTTTTTTTATCTTTTTACTCCCTACTCTTGACCTTTTCCACCCCTCTTCTGTTCTTCTTTTTCTTTTCTCGTTTTTTCTTCAATTCTTTTCTCCTCTTATCGCAATCTCTTTCTTTTCTTTTCTTTTTAAATACTTTTTCACCCTTTCCAAACCCCTTCCTTTTATTCCCATTTGCCCCTTTTTTTCACCCTTCCGTTTCTCATTCAGCTATCTTCCCTTACCTTCCCGTTCCTTCCCTTCCCTTCCCTTCCCTTCCCTTCCCTTCCCGTTCCTTCCCTTCCCTTCCCTTCCCTTCCATTTCCTCTCTCTTCTCTTTTCTTGTCAATATTCTTCTCTTCTTTTTCTCATTCTCTCCTCCTCTCTTCCCCTCCTTTCCCTTCCCTTCCCTTCCCCTTCTCTTCCTTACTCCCTCCCTCCCTCTTCTCATTCTCGTTCCTTTGTCCTCTCCTCCCTTCCCTCCCTCCCTCCCTCCTTCCTCTTTCTCAGTTTCCTCTCTTTTCAGACCCCTTTCACGTACACCTCTTCATCTCAAACTTCTCTTGCTTAGATCCTGCCTGTTCTCTCACTTTTTCTCTCTTTCTTTCTCTGCCCATTTCTTCCTTTACCCTCTCTTTTCCTCTTCTCATTTCTTCTTTGTTACTCTTCTCTTTTTATCTCTTCTCCTCTCCTTTCTTTTCGTCTCTTCACATCATCACTTTTCTTCTCCACTCTTCTTCTCTTTCTCTCACTTCTTCTTCTCTCTCTTTTTCTCTTCTTTATTTGTTTTATTTTCATTTATCTTTTTTCTTTATTACCGTCTCACATTTTATTGTTTCTTTTCTCCGTTTTCTTTTCCTTTTTTCATTTCCTTTTCTGATTTACTTTTATTCTCTCTCTCTCTCTCTCTCTCTCTCTCTCTCTCTCTCTCTCTCAGCTATTCTTTCCTCCTCTCCCCCTCCACACTCCTGCAGCCTTCATATCTCTGCGGTGGGAAAGAGAGAATAAAGAAAATGGAATAGAGATATCACACACCCACGAACTCTCTTTCTCTCTCTCTCGCTCTCTCTCTCTCTCTCAGCCATATCATGCCTCGCTTTTTTTTTCGTCTATACATCGTCACTTTTTTTCCCCTCATGCTTTCAGCAACTTTTTTCTGCCTTTCACACTACACCACTTTCTTTTGCAGCCTTTCATTCACACTTTTCACACTTATGTCTATATATACTTGTAAATATATATGTACACAGACTGATAGATAGATAGGTAGATAATGTAGGTAGGAGGAGATAGACGTTTCAAGAAGGAATCATCATCATCATCATCATCATCATCATCATCATCATCATCGTCGTCGTCGTCATCGTCTTCGAAACGACCATCGTCATCGTCGTCGTCGTCATGGCCTCTTATCACACAAGGAATGGGGTGAAGCATAATCCAGGAGCAAGGTTAAAGAGGTGGGGGAGCTGAAATTCCATAAAGCTCTTTCCTTTTATAGACCATCATAACAAGAGAGAGGCCTTATCAGTGAGTCGTTGGTTTTGAAATGCCAGGACACACAGCCTTTGATGGACTGGATATTCTTAACAGGGGAAAACAGACTGAGGAAGACTGTCCCTGAGTTGACCAAGCTGTGTATATTGGAGACTTATATTAAAGGTTATTTCTTGGATTGGATAGTTGGGTGAGTGTGTAGACAGACGGGTGCTGCGTTCCCGCCCTAAATGAGATATAGGTAAGCGGAGGGTTCATGAGAGTAGTGTCCATTGTGGTGGTTACATACAGAAGGTAAAGCAACATTGCGGCAAAGGTAGAGACTGAAGTTTCGTGATAGAAGAGGGAGGCTGATAACTTGAAATACCTAGGACTCCACCCGATTTGGAAGAGCCGTAGCCTTTTATGAAGGAGCCGGAATCATTATATTCGTATTCATTTCCGTACTTTTCGGTTCCTCCTTTTCTCCTTCACCCCTCCTTTTCTCCTTCACCCCTCCTTTTCTCCTTCACCCCTTTACTTCTCTTCATCCCGCCCCTCCTTTCTCTTCAGTCTGGTTGCTTGAGAGGGTCGCCTTCTTGTTCTGGCTGCCTGGTTATACAAACGTTTCTCAGCCACAACAACAACAACAGCAACAACAGCAGCAGCAACAACAACAGTCATGTGACGTACGCAGCTCATTTCCTTGCTCCTCTCTTCTCTTTTTTTTTTTTTTTCCTCTAACTCCTCGTCCATCCTCTCTTCTCTTTTCCTTACTCCTTCCCTCCCTCTTCTGTTTTCCATACTCCTCCCCTCCCTCATCCCTTTTCCATGACTCTTGATTCTTCGTCTCTTCTTTTTTTTTTTTCCCCTCACTTCTTCCCCTCCATCAGTTCTCTTCATTACTCCCCATTCATCCTCTCATCTCGCTCTTACCTCTCACTTTTCTCTCTCACCTCTTTTCCTTACGTCTCATGTTTCCTCTCTCTTCCTCTCCTTACCTCTTACTTTCTTTCTCTCCTCTTTGTCTCACTTCTCTCTCCTACCCATCCCTCCTGACCTTTCTCTCATCACCCCCTGACATTTCCCCCCTTTACCTCCATTTCCTCCTCTCATCTCCTCCGCCTTTCTTCCTTCTCACTTCTCCTCGTCTCCCCCTTGTCTTTCTTCACTCCTCTCCTTTCCTCCTCTCCCTCCTCTTTTCTTCCTCTACTTCCTTCATCCCTGTATTTCCCCTGTATCTCTCGTCCGTATAATGCTTTCCCAGTCCCTCATTCTTTCCCCTGTATCAGTCACGCTAATATAATTCTTTCCTATCTTCCTCATCTTTCTATCTCACACCCCTAACCTCTCCTTCTCTCCGTATCCCTCATTTTTCTCCTCCCCCTCATCTCTCTGCCTCACCTCTTCCTTACTTCCCCTCACCTTCCCAGACTCTTGCCTCACCCTGTATTTCTCATTGTACCCCTCACCTCTGTAGCATTTTCCTCACACCCTTGGCCTCCCCATATTCCACGCCTTCATATTACTCTCCCCATATACCTTATCCCTATATTACTCATCCTATCCCTGTCTCTTACCCTCCCTATATTTCTCCTCATATTTCTCTTCCTTATATTGCCCTCCCTGTAATACTTAACCCTCTGTATATTTCTCTCTATATCCCTCACCCTTATATTACTCTCCCTGTGTACCAAACCCTCCCTGTATTTCTCTGTATATCCGTCGCCTAATATTACTCTCTGGCCATACCTTGTACCCATATTATCCCATTTTACTCTCCCTATATTTCTCCCAGTACCTCCCACCCATATGCTACTCTCCCTCATCTCCCTTATCCCTTATACAAGCCTCCCTTATCCCTCATCCAGGGGGAATTAGTATCGGTCTTTAATTAAACGTTACTGAGCACCAGGATTTTCAGCGTTATTAATATGTAGTTTTTTTAATTTTTATTTTTTTCGCGTGTTTCAATTTGCCTGGCGGATCGGAGGGGAGGTAATGGATGGAGGGATTTTTGTGGCGGGGGAGGAGGGAGGGAGAGAGGAGAAGGGGAAGTGGAGGGAGGGGTAGGGTGGGGAGGGGATGGGCGGATGAGTGAGGGAGGAGGGAGAAAGAGGGATATGTGGGAAGTAATGGATTGAGGGATTTTGTGGTGGGGGAGGGAAAGGAGGGGAGGGAGGGAGCGAGGAGAAGAAGAGTGGGGAGGGAGGGGGGGAGGAGAGGGAAGGGAAGTTGGGAGGGAGGGAGAGAGGAGAGGGGGAGTGGGGAGGGAGGAATGGGCGGGGCTGGGAGAGGAGGTAATGGATTGAGGGATATATCTGGTTGGGGAGGGAGTGAGGGAGGAAAGGAGGGGGGAGGAAGAAGGGGTGGATGGGGATAGGGGGGAGTGGGATAGGAGGAGGGTAATGGGTGGAGGTATTTTTGCAGTGGGGGTTTGGAAGGGAAGGGGATGGAGGGAGAGGGGGAGGGGAGAGGAGGGAAGGGTAGGGAAGGAGGGAGTGGGTGGGGAGAAAAAGGGGGATCAAAGGAAAGGTAATGGATGGAGGAATTTTTGTGGTGGAGTTTGGACCGGGAGTGGGTAGAGAGAAAGAGAGAAGGAGGGGAGGGGGTAGAGAGGAAGAGAGAAGATGTGGAGATGGAGGGAGAGAAGAGTGATTGAGATAAGATTGATGCGTTAGGGAGAGAATATTTTTGAGTTAAAGGGAGATATAGGTTATGAGGGAAGATGGAGGGTGAGG
>NC_137048.1:29778406-29800906 GCF_032717465.1 Coenobita brevimanus
CCCCTTACGGGATTATGGCGTCTGGCGATAGATAGATAGATTCTTATACACACGCACGCACGCACACACACACACACACACACACACACACACACACACACACACACACACACACACACACACACACACGCACATTTTCTTTATTTTACATTCATTAGTATGTTGATCTCTCTCTCTCTCTCTCTCTCTCTCTCAAGGGAGGAATAGCGTCTCGTACGGATCTTCCTCGAATTTTCTCTCTTTGGGAAGTACAGGGAGTGAGAGTCCCTTGGCTCACTCTCGCTCCTCTCTTTCTCTTTTCTCTCGTTTTCTTCTCTTTTCTCCTCTCTTTCTCTCCTTTTTCTGCCTTTTTCTTTATTCTGTTTTTTTTCTGTGTCTTGCTCTTTCGTGTATTTATCCTTTTTTCTTTCTCCTCTTTTTCCTTTCTCCTCTTTTTCCTTTCTCCTCTTTTTCCTCTTTGCTAATCTTGTTGTCCTCTGTCTCTCTTTTTCCTCCTTTGCTTTCTTTCGCCTTTCTCTTTTCATTATTGCCTTTCGTTCCTCATTTTTCTCTCTTCTCCTCTTTCTTCTCTCTCCTGTGTCGTGCTGTTAGCCCCCATCCTCTTCCTCTTTTGCCTCTTACTTCTGCTTTCTCACATCGCTTTGCCTTGTTTCCTCTTTTTTTTTTCTTGCTTCCTATTTCTCCTCTTATTATCATCTTCCTTTTTCTTTCTCCTCATTCTCACGTATTTTTTCCCTGTTCTTGTCCTCTTTGCCACCCCCTTTTTTTGTCTTGTTTTCCCTTTCCCCTGTTTCTCTTCCTATCTGTCTCTTTCTTCTCGTTTTTTTCTTAATTTCATTCTTCTGTCTTTTTTCCCTCATCGTCTGTCCTCCTCAGTTCTTTCTTTCCTTGTCTCTCCTCCTTTCTTCTTTTCATGAAAAATTCGTTCATTTCCTTCCTCTCCTCTCTCTCCTCTTTCTTTTTTTCTTTCGTCTCTTTCTCGCGTCCTTTTTTTTTTTTTCTTCATTTCGCACCTCACTTTCTTTCTTTGTGTCTCCATATCTCTCCTGGTCCTTCCCCTTCTTTCCCCTTCTTCCCTTCTTTTTCCCTTTCTTCCTTTCTCTTTCCTTTTCTTCTCTTTCTTTTCCCCTTTCTCTCTCCCTTCCCATTTGTAACCCTCCTGTCTTTATCAGCATGTTTCGTTTCCCCTTTTATTTTCTCTCTTCTTCCTTTTCCCCTCTCCTTTGCCTTTTCTCCCCTCCTTTCTCTTCCTTTCTTCCTATTTTCCTTGTTTCTTTCCCTCTTCTCTGTATTTTCTCTTCTAATTTTCTGCTCTCTCTCTCTCTCTCTCTCTCTCTCTCTCTCTCTCTCTCTCTCTCTCTCTCTCTCTCTCTCTCTCTCTTTCTCTCTCTCTCTCTCTCTCTCTCTCTCTCTTCTTTCCTTCAGTTGTGCCCTTTCCCTCTTCACTTTTCCTCTTCCCCTTTCATCTTCCCTTTCCTCTATCCAATAAGTTTCTCCCCATCATCTTCTTAGTGAAATATTAGCCCTAGAACGTAAAATAATTTGCCATACAATTTCTCCACTAAACTGCTCTACCCTACTCTATTCTTCTTTATTCTGCTTTACTCGTCCCTACTCTGTTCTTGTATACTCTGACCACCCCACTCTCATCCCCTTTCCTCTCCCCAACCTCTAAGTGTCCTGTTCGCCTTAGGGAATAGCATTACCAAGTTCTAACTATTGGACCATAAACAACTCTCCTTTAATGCCAGTTCGTATGGGAGTCATTTAGGTTTAGGGAAGTTTGCCCTTTGTTTAGAAAATGTGGATACCAAGTTTTACCCATATTTTCTGTTTATTTTTAAGTCCCCCCCCCACTCTCTCTCTCTCTCTCTCTCTCTCTCTCTCTCTCTCTCTCTCTCTCTCTCTCTCTCTCTATTCTCTTCTCTTTTCTCTCTTCTTCTCTCCTCTCTCCGGGTCAGGAAGGAGAGCAGAGGCACATAAACACAGACTTTTAAAAGGCCAATATTGACTCTTTGCGTAAGTTAATTTTATTTCCGAAGTTTTGGGGGAGACGGTCGCCAAAGTTTCGTACGACCTGGAAAAACTGGAGGTCTGGTGGGGCGTGTAGTTTGTCCCTACTCATAAATCAAAGTATAAGTGATCCTGGGTTATCTTTTAGGCTTTTAATTAGTTTTTCTTTACTCCCGAATCCAATAATTTACTCTTGCCTTATCCTTTTATCATTCTTCTAACGTCTGTTTTAGTCCGTTCTAGTAGCTTGTGTTTTTTAGCATTTTACTTAGCTTTTCCTTGTTCCCAGGTCAGAGTAAGAATGCTGCTGTTACCTATAGCTTCCTACCATTTGATTAACATTTAGCGTTAGCCTGCTTCCTAATCAAATAACTGACTCCTGCCTTAATTTTTTCTTCCTATATCTGTTTTAGCCTTTTTTCCATGTAGCTTTTGGCCTACTTCTGAATGAGATAACTTACTATTTCCTTATGTTTTATTTATTTTATTTTTACTTGTATGGACCAAATTTTATCATTCCTTGGCACACGCTATCAATTTAATCGTGGGAGTGTGAAGTCAGGAACATCTGTCCACTGTGACTGCTTTACACTTGAGGCAGATTGGACGCTCTCCTCCCTAAAGAGAGAGAGAGAGAGAGAGAGAGATACTAATTCTCTCCCATCTTAGAAATATTAACCAGGAGAGTAAAATGAAAAGTAGTGGAGGTGAAATATTAGGCCAACTTTTGTCTCTGTGCACTAACTTTATCAATGAATGTAGTCCCTGTCGCTCCTTTTTAATATCAGACTATTTTTCATTACCCTACATCCAGTGTGTACAAAAGGATACATAGAAGGAAAAGGGAAGACTGACAGCAAGAGGCGTATTAATTCTTTTTAATTAGGCTCCGCTTTTAAAGGAATAAAGCAAATAATATCTACCCTTCATCATTCATTTTTCTACGTCTACTTTCTCCAGTATTTTTTTCAGCATCATTATTTTGTATTGTTCAGCTTCAGAATTAAACCAAATCACCTTAGTTCTTTATCATTTATCGCTTTACATCAGCTTTCTCCCTTAATATTTTTTTTCTCACTCTCATTTGGTAGTACTGCTTAGCTTCAGAATTAAAACAAATCACCTCTACACCTTCATCATTCATCATTCTACATCTGATTCATCTATTCTGGCGTGGTGTTTAAAGTTTGTACCGCCTCAGAGCCAAACAAAAAATCTCTCATCTGCCCCGTCATTATTCATCTTGTTTACATTTTCATCCATTCAGGCGTAGTGTGTAAGTCTGTTCCACCTCAAGGCCAAAACAGAACACATTAACGCTTCATCATTCATCATCCTACAATCGATTTCATTCATTCTGGCACCGCGTATAAATCTTTTCCACCTCAAAACCAGACGTCAACTCCGATCTGTCTTTCCATCGTTCATCTTACCTCGTCTGTTTTGTTCATTAGACCTTCTTTGGGATCAGTACATGGTATATAATGGTGTCCAGTTGCAGAGTTCAGACAAATCACTTTCACCATCATAATTCGTCGCACTTTATCGTCACCATTCTAGTGTCATGTTTAAGTTCTTTTACCATTCAGGACTCATCTTCGTACGTCTGTTTTTTCATCCGTCTGGCTTGGCGTATAATTTTCTTCCACCTCAAACCCGAAAGAAAACTCGCATCTTCTAGCCTCTTATTTATCTTCCTGCGTTTTTATTCACTGTAACGTGTTTATTTGTCCAACCTTAAAACAAATAACATCCTTCCTTCATCATTCATCTTCCTACATCTGCTTCATTCATACCGGCGAGTGAAAGTATTTACGCCCGCATCATACTGCGTCTGCTTTCTTGGCAGACTTCTTAAAGATCATTGTTTAGTTATGTTCAGTGTTGCAATAAATCACCATTCATTCCGTTCATCATTCACTGTTCTACTTCCTCCTCATTCATTCTCACGTGATGTTTATGTTTATTCCAGTCCAGTGTAAAATAAACCACTTCTGTCCTTCGTCATACATCTTCCTACAACTCCCTCATCACTTCTGCCCTTCATTATTCATCTTCCTACAACTCACTCTTCACTTCTACCCTTCATCATTCATCTTCGTACAACATCGTCATGTCTACGCTTCAGTATTCATCTTCCTCAGCTCCTTCATCACTTCTGCCCTTCATCATCCATCTTCCTTCAACTCCTTCATCCATTGAGGCATCTTGTATAAGTTTGTACCACCTCAGAGCCCAAAGAAAAAAGAAAATGATCTATCCTAGCGTGGTGTTCCAAGTTTGTTCCACTCCAGACAACCCTTATCTACCCTCCACCATCATTCATCTACCCCGTCTACTTCCTCCATTAATCTTGAAGGCATTATGGCGTATGACAAGAGCCCCTCCAAGACTGTCTCACGCCCCACGACAGCCCGGACACCCGCGAGATTACCGTAGTGTCTCAGGACCGATGGGGCTTTAGTGGCTGTGTACCGTACCGTAGTCCATCTTGGGAGCTTGTGTGTGTGTGTGTGTGTGTTTCGGAATTTCTCTCTCTCTCTCTCTCTCTCTCTCTCTCTCTCTCTCTCTCGGTTTTTTTTAGGTCACATTAGGTCAGGTCATTGGATTGGGAGTGAGAGAAAGGTGTACAGTCTCATTACCCTCCTCCAATTTGGTATTACTCTTCCAGTACCTACTGTTAAGTCTCTTCGTTCACTATCCACCCAAAACCATACAATCACTACCCAATACCCTCCGAACACTCTCCCAGTACTACCCAATACCCTACCAGTACATCCTTCCACCACTACCCAATACCCTGCCGGTACATCCTTTCACCACTACCCAGTACCCTCCTGATACCCTACCACCACTACCCAATACCCTCCGAACAGCCTCCTAAATGTCCAGTACCCCCCAAACAGACTCCCACCAATACCCAATACCTAATACCCTCAGAACACCTAACATCAATACCTTCCAAACACCTCACCGCCACTATCCAATACCCTCATAACACCCTCCCACCACTACCCAATACCCTCCCCGGTACACTCGATCCGTCAGGCAGCTCTCAGTGATATTACCAGCAAGGCCCTTCATCCATCTTGCGGACGTCGTTTACTAATAAGCAAGGAGGAGGAGGAGGAGGGACGGGAGTTGGGAAGCGACAGGATAGCACCCACCGCCGAGCATTTGGGTTGTTGTCGTTCCTCAGGTTGGTCATGTATCATTTTTCTTATTCACTCGTGGTGCGATTCACTGTGCTCTTCAGGTTTTCTTTTTTCACTTTGTTCTTCCTTTAGTCTCATCGTTCATGTCCTTCAGTCTTCTTGTTCTGAATACTTTTTGTTCAGGGTTGCTTTTCATTCTTTGTCTTTCCCATGGTTTATATTCTTCATCCTTATTGTTCTCTATACATAGGTACTGTCCTGCACAATCACATTCTGCCTGAATAAGCACCCTCACTCTGCACACACTGGCTCTTTCTACACACACACACACACACACACACACACACACAAGCAGCAAGCACGCACGCACCTCAACCTGCATCACTCCATCTCTGCAGAAGTCAATGAGGACACAAGTATGCATAGGCGGACCTCCTCTCTCTCTCCGTGGGCATGATGCAGTGAGGGCATTACGAGATTTTTAGATGCCGTGCTCCCGTGCATACTAACACAGGAGGAGGAGGCATACGAGTGGAAGTGGGTCGTCCGGAGGAGTGGATGGGTGATTGAGTGGATGGGTGGTTGTGGTGAGTGGCTGGGTGGATGTGATGAGTTCGTCCGTTGAAGTGGGTGGGTGGTTTAGTGGGTGAGTGGATGGGTGGATGTGGTGAGTGGGTGGGTGGTTTAGTGGATGGGTGGATGTGGTGAGTGGGTGGGTGGATGTGATGGATGGATAGGTGCATGTTGTGGGCTCGCCCGTTGAAGTGGGTGGGTGGTTTAGTGGGTGAGTGGATGGGTGGATGTGGTGAGTGGCTGGCTGGATGTGATGGATGGATAGGTGGATGTGATGAGCTCGTTCGTTGAAGTGGGTGGGTGGTTTAGTGGGTGGGTGGATGTGGTGAGTGGCTGGGTGGATGTTATGGGTGAATGGTATTTGATGGAAGGCGTTGGTTGAGGAATTTATAGAGAAAGTGTGTGTGAGAGATATGTTTGGGTGATTGAGTGGGTTTGTGGGTGAGAGACTGGGGGAATGGGGGAGAATTTTGAAGGCAGTACGAAGGTGAACTGGTGATGAAAGGGTAGTCATCATCATCATCATCATCATCATCATCATCATCATCATCATCATCCCACCTCTCATTTCTGCCTACATTTCTCATCCAATCCAATGACCTGACCGTTGGGCTCCTCCGATCACAACCTTATTACCTTAACCTGTCCTATCGCTCCAGTACGGCCTGCGGACCCTCCAGGGAAACGTCGTCTCTGGCATTTTGGAGCTGCGGACTGGGAGGCCCTCAGGCAGTACTTCTTTGATTTTCCCTGGAATGATTATTGCTTCCATGGCCGTGAGCCATCTGAGTGTGCCTTGCGCATTACGGAGGTTATTCTCTCGGGCATGGAAGCATACATTCCTTTCTCATATCCTTTGACTAACGCAAGAAAGCCTTGGTTTAATCACGCTTGTTCTAATGCTGTCCGCAACAAGGAGAAGGCCTACAAAAGGTACCGGAGCCAACCCACCCCTGAATCACATAATCTTTACGTTTCTGCCCGGAATCGTGCTAAGTCTGTTCTTCGCTCTACTAAAAATAATTTCATCCATACTAAATGCTCTCAACTCTCCAACTCGAATTCTTCCCGCTCCTTCTGGCACCTTGCCAAAAATCTTTCTAACAACTTTACCTCATCATCCTTCCCTCCTCTTTCTACTCTGATGGTTCTGTAGCTATTTCTTCTACTGATAAAGCAGATCTCTTTGCCTGAACTTTCCTCCAATTCCACCTTAGACGATTCCGGTGCTGTTCCTCCATCACTTCCCCCTCTGACTTCCTCATGGCTGACATTAAAATGTCTTCAGTTGATGTATTTTCTGCCATTACTGGCCTCAGTACTAACAAGGCATATGGGCCTGATGGGGTCCCTCCTGTTGTTCTCAAAAACTGTGCTTCTGTGCTTACACCCTGCCTAGGCAAACTATTTCGCCTTTGTCTGTCAACTTGTACCTTTCCTTCTTGCTGGAAGTTTGCTCTCATTCAGCCAGTCCCAAAGAAGGGTGACCACTCCCCAACCCTCCAACTATCGTCCAATTGCTTTAACGTCCTGTATTTCAAAGTTTTCGAGTCAATTCTTAATAAAAAAATTTTAAGGCATCTTTCCTATCACAACCTTCTTTCCGATCGTCAGTATGGGTTCCGTCAGGGACGCTCCACTGGCGATCTTCTCACCTACCTTTCAGACTCCTGGTCATCCTCCTTTCGGGACTTTGGCGAAAGCTTTGCCATTGCACTTGACATCTCAAAGGCTTTCGATCGAGTCTGGCATAAATCTTTAATTTCCAAACTGCCCTCCTACGGTTTCTATCCTTCTATCTGTACCTTCATCGCTAGCTTCCTTTCTGGTCGTTCTATAGCTGCTGTCGTAGACGGCCATCGTTCTTCTCCTAGATCTATCAACAGTGGTGTTCCTCAGGGCTCTGTCCTATCACCAACTCTCTTCCTTTTATTCATCAATGATCTTCTAAGCTGTACATCTAACTCTATCCACTCATACGCTGATGACTCCACCCTTCACCTTTCCATTCGGTTCCCGCAACGCCCATCTCAACAGTTACTTCAAGAAACAAGGGATGAGGCTATGGCACACCTAATGTCTGACTTGGCTCATATCTCTGACTGGGGTAAAAATAATATGGTTGTCTTTAATGCTTCTAAGACTCAGTTCTTACACCTATCAACCCGACAAAATCTTCCACAGGTATACCCACTAATGTTTAATAATATTCAGATTAATCCTGCATCATCCTTGAACATGCTTGGGGTTTCATTTACTCAGGGACTTATCTTGGAAAGATCATATTGCATCTCTTGTAAAATCTGCTTCCAAGAGATTGGGTGTGCTAAGCCGACTCCGCTCTTTCTTTACCCCTGCACAATTGTTGACTCTATACAGGGGTTTTATCCGCCCCTGTGTGGAGTACAACTCTCATGTGTGGGGAGGCTCCCCACATACAGCTCTTCTCAATAGGGTGGAGTCAAAGGCTTTTCGTCTCATTAACTCTCCTCCTCTTACTGACTCCCTTCAACCTCTGTCTCTTCGCCGCACTGTTGCATCTTTATCTCTTTTCTATCGCTACTTTAATGGTCACTGCTCCTCTGAACTGTCTGCTTGCATTCCTCCACCTCTACGACGGGTGCTACAACAAACTCTCATCCCTTTTCTGTCCAACTCTCTAATGCAAGAGTTAACCGTTACTCCCAGTCTTTCATTCATGCAACAGGTCAGCTCTGGAACTGTCTCCCTCTGTCTGTATTTCCTCCTGCCTATGATCTCCAGTCTTTCAAACGCAGTGTGTCCAGGCATCTCAAAATGATCGGATCTTGAATTTGGCTCTCTATTGTATTTTGTTTTTCTCTTGGAGGGAACTGTTACTGCGGGCTCATGGCCTTTGGTTCCTTCTTCCTCGCATAAAAAAAAAAAAAAAAAAAAAAAAAAAACATGAATAGTGAGTATTGTTATTTTATTATCTCTGTAGGAGGGAAGCGTGTTATTGACTGAAGTGGTGAAAGATTGAATTGGTAGTCGAGAGGCAGTGTGGATGTGGGAGTGGGTGGGTGATTGATTGGGTGTGTGATTGAGTGGGTGTGGAAGTGGATGATATTTGGGAGAGGGTGTTGGTGCATTCACAAGGAATAAAATGGTAAGAGCCTTTTTTTTTGTTTTATTCTTTTTTTGTGACTGAAATAGTGACATAAGTTTGGAGAGTAAAAGGGCTCATGGACGATGGGGTGCGTGGGTGATTGATTTTGTGGTGAATGAGTGATTTTTGTCAATGGTGGTGGGGGGGGCTGACAGTGAAAGGGTGAGGAATTTGTCTTTTTTTTTTTTTTTTTTTAATAAATAATGGGATGATTGAAGTGGTGAATCGTGGAAGTTGATTGGTGAGAGGCTGGGTGGATGTGGGAAAGGTTGGGTGATTGAGTAGGTATGTGGATGAGTGGATGTGAGAGTGGTTAGATGAATGATTGGGTTTGCAGGTGAGTGAATGTGGGAGTGGGTGGGTGATTGACTGGGTGTGTGGGTGAGAATAGATTACTGATTGGGTGTGTGGATAGATATGGGTGTGAATATATCAGTATTACTGATATGGATATATGAGTGAGTGCATGTGGGAGTGGCTGATTGAGTCTCTGGGTGATTGCTTTGTTCTGCAGATGAATGGATGTGAGAGTAGTTGGTGTTTGGGTGTGTGGGTGAGTGGGCGTGGGAGTGTTTGGATGATTGATTGGGTGTGTGAGTGAGTGGATGTGAAAATAGCTGGTGATTGACTGGGTGTGTGAGTAAGTGCATGTGGGATTATGTTCGTGATTGATTTGGTGTGTGGGTGTGGGAGGGTGTCGGGGTGTGTGCAAACAGCGAAACGTGACTGACAAGAAAAACACCAAAGCATTTCCCTCGAGCACGATACCAAGCCCTTGAATTTACAATCTGATAGTAAATGGCTGTGAGGTTTTTGCTTTTTGGCAGCTTGAAGAGATGATTGATAGAGCTAGTGAAGTGAGAGGATGGATGGGTGGTGGAAGGATGGATGGCTAATTAAGTTTGTGGATGACTGGCCGACCTTTGTGGATGCTGGCGGATGAGTTGGGAGTGAAAAGGTGGGAACGTTATTTGTATTTTTTGTTAATTCGTTGGTTTATCTCTTTCCATTCATCCATCCACGCATATATGTATAAATCTATCTATCTGTATCTATCTATCTATCTATCTATCTATCTGTCTGTCTATTTTTCTATCTATCTGTCGATCTGTCTATATCATTGTATTTTTGATAGGAGGATAGTTTGTTACTTGCTGACTTGGTGAATGATAGAATGGAAGGTGAGGGTGAGTGGATGGAGTGGTGGGTGGGAGATTGAGTGAATGTGGGGGGGGATTGAGTGGATGAGTGAATGTGGAGGTGAATTTCATTTGTAGGGTGTTGGTGGATGTGTTGGTAGTGAAAGAGCGGGAGGTATTTTTAATTTTGCTGCCTGAATTGATACATGATAGATTATGATCGAGTGGATGTGGGGAACAGCTATACTAATTTCGTTTCTGATCTGGCCCAGGTTTTCATCCCTTTTCGCTATATTTCACGCAGTCCAGTGGCCGGGAACTCACAATATTATGGCTCTACATCCTTTCCACAGCACTGCTTCGTGACTAGTACCATATCTTTGTGTCCATCTAGCTTCATAACTCAGGATTCGAGGTGGAGGGATGGGAATTTTAGGCCAAGTTGCAGTAAAATGAGCATAGTAGGTACTGGAAGGGGTGCACTGGTGGTCAAAAAGTGAAAAACATTGTGTATAATATTTTCATTTATCCTTTACACTAGATGGTGCCATATTTATTTATTTTTTCTTGCTACCTTCAGACGGATTTATTCAGCTTAGGAGATAACTCCCAACTTGGGGGAGTTCGATTTTTTGTTATTATTAACTCTTTTATCGTTGGGGAGAATATAAACATGTGGTGGTGGATGTTGAGTGATGTAGGGATAGGGAAATTGGAAGTGTGTGTGTGTGTGTGTGTGTGTGTGTGTGTGTGTGTGTAATTGAGTAACAGCTATTATATTATTGCGTGTTACCGGGTGAATGAATGATTTATTGACCGAATTGACGTTTGGAAGTGTGTGTGGGCAGGGAGAGAGAGAGAGAGAGAGAAGGGGGGTATAAGTAACAGATATAATAGGAAGAAAATCAGGCTAATGGAGAGAAGAGGAAACGAGGTAAAAAAGGAGAAAGACAAGTGAGGGGAAAGGAGTATGGAGAGTGAAGAAAAATAGGAAAAAGAGATAAAGGAAGAGGTAAAATAAATGACAAGAGGAGGAAACGGAAGAGAAGAGAAGGGGAAGAGGAAACGGAAGAGATGGTAAAGAAGAGAGGAGAAGGGAAAGAAGGAAAAGGATGATTTAGAAAGAATTCGAACGGAAAGATAAGGAAAGTGTAGAAGGTGAAGGAAGAGGAAGCGACATGAAGGAAAGGGAAGAAAATTAAGTGAAGGAAATGAGAGAAATGGAATAGGGAAGAAAGGCGAGGGAAAGTAAAGGAAAGAGAATCGAATGACGGAAAAGGCAAGGCTAGTGAAGGAAGTCAAAATCAGAGTGAAAAGGGGGAAGACTGGCGAAGGAAGAAAGAAGGAAGGCAAGCAAAGGAAGAAAGGAGGTATGAAAAAGAAACGAAAGGGGAAGACAAATGATGAAAGGACGGAAAGAGCGAAAAAAAAGAAGAAAAACGAGGAACAAAAATGAAAGATAATTGAAGGAAAATAGTAAAGAATACCGGAAAAATAAGAAAGGGTAAGACAAGCGAAGAAAGGGAAAGGGGAGGGAATTTAAAGAAAGAAAAAAATGGTGAAAATTAAAATATATGAAAGAGGAAGGAAGCGAAGGAAAGGAAGGAAAAGCGAAAACGAAGAGGAATGAAAAACGAAGGGAGGAAAGGGAAGACGGGCGATAGAAAGAACAGGGGAGACAACAAAAAATGAAAAAAAGGAAGAAAATGAGAAAGGAAGAGCGAAAGAGAAGAGGGGAGAAAGACGAAGAAAGGAAGGGAAAGACAGGCGAAGAAAAGACAGGGAAGACAGACGAAAGCAAGAAACGGGGAGAGAAAAATGAGAAAATCAAGAAAAAGAGAAGAGGAAAGAAGGAAGAAGGAAGGGAAAGGGAAGGCAGGCGAAGGAAAGAAAAGTGGAAGCAAACGAAGGAAAGACAGAAAGGGAAGGAAAATAAGGAATAAAGGAAGGAAAAGAAGGAAGGAAAGAAACCCCAAGACTTCCCCACGGGCCAACAGACGTCACCAAATTTGTCCCGAACTGAAAGGAATAGTTTTCTTCCTCACGTCCAGAGTTCTGTAGACTCGACTGGAGGGACGGAGGGAAAAAGAGGGAGAGAGAGAGAGAGGAAAAGGAGTAAAGGAATAGAGAATATGGGGTAGAGAGAAGAAGAAAGGAAAGTGGAGAGAAAAGGTAGAGAGAAGAGGAAAAGGGAGACAGCGAGAGAGAGAGAGAGAGAGAGAGAGAGAGAGAGAGATGAAGTGGAAGAGGGAGATAAAAGAGAAAACAAGAGGCTGCTAATGGAGAGGATGACAGGAGAGGGTGATGAAGGAGGAGGAGGAGGACGAGAACGAGGAGGAGGAGACTAATAAGAGGAGAGGGAAAATGATAAAGAAAAGGAAGATATGGAAATGGAGGAGGAGAATGATAATGATGATGATGAGCAGGAGGAGGAGAAAGATGATGATGATGATGATTAGGATGATGATGAAAGAGGAGAAAAATGATGATGTTTTGGATGGTAATAATGATCAGAAAAATTGAAGGGTAAAATACTCACGATCCTTCTGCGCTAAAAAAAAAAAAAAAAAAAAAAAAAAAAAAAAGATAATGCGAATCCAGGACAAGGGGTGACGCGGACTACAAGCATGTCGGCAGGGCAGAACACCACCCACCTCACAAGCAAGAACAAGAACAGGAACAGAGAGGGAAATAACATGGGAGGGCAAATATGATGATGATGGTGGTGGTTATGGTGATGGTAATGATAATGATGTTGATGATGGGGGTGGTAATGATGATGATGATGATGATGATGATGGTGCTGGTGGTAATTGTGATGGTTATGGTGATGATGAGTGTGTGTGTGTGTGTGTGTGTGTGTGTGTGTGTGTGTGTGTGTGTGTGTGTGACAGTAGTGTACACAAGAAATATGGTTCGTCTTGAAGGCTTTGACCGAGGGAAATGGGATATGGTGTCAGGGTGAAAGATGGATAGATCTGATAGTGTTTTGTCTTAGGAGGGGTGGTCATTGCGCCATTGCTATCTGCTGTGGTAGGCCCGGCTCTGTGATGATGATGATGATGAACACGGAGGAGGATAGAGCAGTTCTTGTGTTAAATAAAATTGTTGCAGGAGAGGGGGTGAGTAGTAGAATAATTGGGGTAAGAAATACTTTGTTATGTTGATGATTTTACCATGCCTAGTAAACACTCTGAACACAATGAAGAACAGTAGTGTATCATAAGACCATACTAACAGGAACTAACAGAAGCAATAAACAGATACACCTTTTATATACCTAAAGACCCTGCCAACAGAAGCAAACACACACTCCCAACAGAGGAAAATCAACAGATGAACAGTAGGAAACGGAAACAATAGAAGGGAGTAGGGGCGGGGATGCGAGGAGAAACAATGGCCAGCGTATTAGTTAAAACAGCCGCCACGTAGCTTCCCCCATTCTCTCTCTCTCTCTCTCTCTCTCTCTCATCTATCTATCAGTTTATCTATATCTATTTGTCTGACTAGCTACAATGGCTACATGGAGTCTATCTTTGTCTGTCTCCGTCTGGCTGTCCTTCTGTCTGTCTATCTAATTGTCTGTCTGTATATCTGTCTCATTCGCACCACTGTCTGTCTCACAATAATTCACTCACTACTCTCACAGTCACTCCTTACTCTCTCTCTCTCACCATTACACTCATTCCCTCTCTCTCTCACCATTACACTCATTACTCTCTCTCTCTCACCATTACACTCATTACTCTCTCTCTCTCTCTCACCATTACACTCATTCCCTCGCTCTCGTCCCTACTAATCCTTCATTACTCATTCCTACTCGCTCCGACTCATGACCTTTGAACTGACACTCATTTCCATTTTAGAGGTTCTTTGTCTCCCCTCTGTTCAGCCCCCCCCCCCACCACTCTCTGTCTCTCTGATATTTTTTTTTCTCTCCCGTCCCTCCAGCTCTTCCTCATGACATTGCCCTATTTCTTTCTGTTTTCTTCCTGCTCCACTTTATCTCATCCATTCCTTCTTTCCTTCCTTCCTTCCTTGCTTCTGTTCCTCATTATCAGTCGTCCTTCCTTTATTTTCCTCGCGTCACCATTATATGTTTTCCCTTTTTGTATGTGCCTTTTTCCTAATCCCGCTTCCGTTCTTCTTTTCCCTTCTTTTTTTCCAGTATCCTTCTTTATTCCCTTCTTCTCTTGCCTGCATAATTCTTCTTCCTTTCCTATTTTTTTTTTCTTATTTCTCAGTATCTCTCTTATTTCAGTTCTTCTCTTCCATTTCTTTTTCCATTTTTACCGGTACCTCTTCAGTTAATGTTTTGTTTTCTGTTCTTTTTATTCCTTTTCGCAATATTTCTTTTTTCTCTCATTTTTCTGTTCACCGTTTTTCGCCTTGAGTTAACGCAATCTTTATACTGTCCTCATCTTCCTTAGCCTCCCATTTCTTTACTGTGTCCTTTCTCTTTTTCTTCTTTCTCTTCTCAGTTTTCCTGTCGTTTCTGTCTGTGCTCCTGTTTTCCCGTGTCTGTTCCCCTCCCCTTCGCATCTCTCTCTCTCTCTCTCTCTCTCTTCCCCCACATTTCAGGTTCTCTTTTTCGGTCCTTACTCCCTTTCTTTCTTACTCTTCTTTCTATCCTTGTCACTCCGTCTGCCTCTCTCTTTCCTCTGTCTCCTCTCTTCTCGTCTATTTTCCTTTCTTCTGTGTCTTTTCTAGTCCTCCTTTTTCTTCTTCCTCCTCCTTCCTCATCCCTCTCCTACATTCTTCCTCCCTCATCCTCCTCCCCCTCTCCCCTCTTCCTCCCCTCTCCTTCAGAAATCCTGTTACTGATAAAATTCCTCCAACTCATCCTCTTCCTTCCCTCATCTCCTCCTCCTCCCCCTCTTTATCCTCCTCTCTCTCCCGTTTCTCCCTCCTTCCTCTCCCTCCTCTACCTCTCTTCTCCGAGTGATATCTTAGGAACTGGTAAAATTCCTCCTCCTCCTCCTCTTCCTCCTCCTCCTCCTCCTCCTCCTCCTCCTCCTCCTCCTCCTCCTCCAAATGATATCTGGGGAACTAGTAAAATTCCCATGTGTGCGGCAGAGTAAGGGCTGAGCTCTCAATGGCTGGCTGGCTGGCTGTCCCCCTGGCTGAATGGCTGGCTGGCTGGCTGAATGGTTGACTGGCTGACTCAGTGGATGGCTGGCTGACTGTTCCCATGACTGAATGGCTGATTTTGTGATTGTCTTACTGGCTATCCCCGTGGCTGTATGGCTGACTGGCTGGCTGACTTAATGGCTGACTAACTGACTCAGTGGCTGACTGATTATTCCCTTGACTGACTGGCTGATTCAATGGCTGGCTGGCTGCCCCCTACCTGAATGGCTTGCAGGCTGACTCAAGTGACTGACAACCTGGCTGATTGAGTGTAGCTTTGGATTTTGCCCACCCCTTCCTTTTTTCTCCTGCTGCTCTCTCTCTCTCTCTCTCTCTCTCTCTCTCTCTGTTATTCCTCTTCTTTCCATACTTTTCATTCATTATTCTTCTTCCTTCCTTCCCCCGCTTCTCGTCTTTTCTCTTGCCTTCTTTATCCCTTTCTTTCCTCCTCCTCCTCCTCCTTCTCCTCCTCCTCCTCCTCCTCCTCCTCCTCCTCCTCCTCCTCCTCCTCCTCCTCCTCCTGACTGTATGCGACTGGGGAAGAGACTGTTTCTCAATGTGTTTTTTTTTTTCCCTGCTTGCTTGAGTTTGGAGGTCCGTGTTTGTACTTCTGCTTATTTTCTTGCTCTTTTCTTCTTTCCTCCTCGTTTCCAAGACATTTTTCCTCCTCATCGCTTTCCCTTTTCCCCTCCTGCTCCATCTCTCTCCCTTTCTCGTCCTGTCTACCCCTTCTCCTCTCTCCCTCTGACTGTAACCGCAAGACTGTATGTAACTGGATGGCAGATTGGTTCCTGGTTTTGCCCAGGTTAGTTGAGATTTGAGGAAGGTGTGTGTGTGTGTGTGTGTGTGTGTGTGTGTGTGTGTGTGTGTGTGTGTGTGTGTGTGTGTGTGTGTGTGTGTGTTTCAAAATTTTTTTCTCACTCTCAACTCCAATTATCTTTCTGTCTGTCTGTCCATATCTGTCTATCTGTCTGTATCTGTATTCACATGTCTATTTGTCTATCTCTCTTTATCTATATCTATCTGTCTATCTATCTGTCTATGTGCATGCTTTCTACCTGTCTGTGTGTTCCTTCCGGTGATTTTCCAGGTTTAATTCCCTCCTATCTATCAAATCATTTCAACCCAACAATCGAACAGCCAAATTGTCAAGCCCCCCCGACTCAATACCTGCCCTATGGTGGCCTGTGTCCCCCCCTGATGGTCCTGTTAGCCTGCATGCCGCGGGGTATGGCTGTTAGTTTGCATTGCTTGATGACCGGATCCGTGGCCAGATTTTTATTTTTCCTTTTTTTTTAATGGTTTTTTGACCGAGGGAATCCTTTTAATGAATGGCCTTTTTTGACTTTGATTTTTCACCTGGCCTTTTTTTTTCTCTCTCTTTTTTAGTTTAGTTCCCCCCTTTTATACCTGTTTTTTTTTTCTCATTTATTACTGTCTTATTTAACTTTTTCATTTTTTTTTACCTTTTTATTATATTCAGTTACCCATTATGGAGAGACTATGAGCAGGGTAGCTTTATTGACTGAGTGCACATTATTCTTTTGTTATTAAGATTTGCTTTGTAATTATTCAGTTATTTCCTTTTTTTATTTTTTTAGGGTCATTTAGCCTGTGTGCCGGGAAATTACTAATAGGTTTTAAATTTGGATGACAGGCTCGGCGATTTTTGTTTTTTAAATTTTTTCCTTTTTTTTTTTTTTTTTTTTTTTTTTCCCTCTTGATGGAGGGAGTCGTTTTGACTGACAGTCCTCTGGTTGACTGCACTTTTTTATTATGACATTTTTTGGATAGGTTCTGTTAGAGAGAGAGAGAGAGAGAGAGAGAGAGAGAGAGAGAGAGAGAGAGAGAGAGAGAGAGAGAGAGAGAGAGAGATATTGGACTTCCACTTCATATAATTTCTTTTACTAAATCTGCACATGCACTATATCCACATAAATAGCGCACATCTGCATTTTTATCCTCTACCATTATTGTCATTAATTTGCTAATATCATTGGTATAATTGTTATTAAAAATAGCAGCGTTTGTCAAGTTAGTTTTTTTTATTTTTTACAGGTAAGTTGTGTTCTGCTGCTGTACTACCAAACTGTAAGTATAACACTGCACGTTTAGAGACAGTACTAATCTTCACGCCAAGGTAATGTTTTTGAAAGGTATTATATTGTCCTTCTGGGGGCATAGACTGACAGATCGTACTCTGATGCCCAGTTCGTAAATGCCACATGCCTTCACATGCCATCACTTCGGCATTAATACACTCCGTCAGTACTGAATACATAGATGTTAATAGTTTGTGTGTGTGTGTGTGTGTGTGTGTGTGTGTGTGTGTGTGTGTGTGTTCAGTGAGTGTGTATTTATGAGTCGTACAGGATTAGCAATGTCCATTTTCACGAAGTTTGTACCATAAATCGTTCCCTGTTCCAACCTGTACCAGAACATCCTTCCTGTCGGTCATTAGATGTCATCACTAACGGCCTGGACATTACCTCCCTCCGTTAGTAAATAATGTTATCGTTACTCTCCCAGTGCTGGCTCTCTTCCTTCCATATTTTGATTCTACTTATTTCCCTCTTTCCTTTATAATTTTCCTTTTCTACATTTTCTATTCTACTTTTCTATCCATCCCATCTTTCTGTCACTCCATCCCACGTACTAATTCTGTCTCATTCCCTGTCTATTCCATCCCCGTCCAATTCCCCGTTTGTTTCATCTTCCAGCCATTCCATTTCACCTTCTGTACTTGTCCCATCCCATCCCCATATCTCCCATATCCTGTTCCATCTCTTACCGACCCCATTCCATGCCCCAGCCCCCATATATCCTGCCCTCATCTGCCCCTTTCCCTGTCCCATCCCAGTCTATCCTCTTTCCCATCCCATCTCCTATTTATCTCCTCCCCATTTCCCATTCCCCTCTCCTGTCCTTCATGTGGACCTTATTTCCACCACTCTATACCATTGCCCTGCTTCATTTTATGTCCCCATCTTTCCCATTCTCCGTCCCATCCCATGCCATCCCAATTGCATATCTGTCCCGTCTCAAATCTTTCCTATTCCCCATCCCATCCCTTCCCTTCCCATCCCTTCCCTTCCCATCCCATCCCATCCCATCCCATCCCTTCCCTTCCCTTCCCTTCCCATCCCATCCCATCCCATCCCATCCCATCCCATCCCATCCCATCCCTTCCTATCCCATCCCATCCCATCCCATCCCATCCCATCCCCCTGCCATGGCCTAGCTGTGTCCGTGCCGTGCTGGGCGGGAGAGCTAACTGCATCATGGCCACTGTTTATTTACCAGTTCGATACCGCTTCAATCTCGGCTCCGTATTTGTGTCCCCGGCGAGAGAGAGAGGGAGAGAGAGGGAGGGGGGTAGAAAATGAAAGAGGACGAGGCGGCAAGAGGCAGGGAGGGAGTGAAGAAGAGGGGGATTTGAGAAAGGGAAAGAGGAGGAGGAGGGAAGAGGGGAGGAACGTGAGAGGGAATGAGAGATGAGAAAAAGGGAGGGGAGGAAGAGGGTGGGAGGAATGGGAGGGAGGGAAGATGAAAAGACTGGAGTTTGTGTTGAATATTGCTTACTCTGTGTTTTTATTTCTCCTCCTCCATATGCATGCTAGTACTGTATACTGTATATTCAGAGATCGAAAGTGAGACAGATTCCTCAGTACAAAACGATGTAGTGATGGACATGGATTACACACACACACACACACACACACACACACACACACACACACACACACACACACACGAGTTAGAAATAGGCAGATAGTTGGAGAGAGAAATATATAGATAGACAATATAGACGAAAGACACCGCCAAATACAGACAGACAGACAGGTGGACAGAAATAGATAGATAAATAGAGATAGATAGATAGGTGTAATATCCATCATGACCAGGTATTTACTTCCTGATGCGAGGGAAGGAAGGACGGGGTAGGCGGCCAGGGGCATCAGGTACAATGTTGCAGTGTCAATGTTTGCAACGCAGGTGGAGGAGAAGCAGGAGGAGGAGGAAGGAGAGGAGGGAGGGAAGTGAGGAGGACGAGGAGTAGGGGAAAGAGGAGGAGGAGAAGAAGAGAAGAAAAAGAAGAAGAAGAAGAACAATAAGGAGGAGGAGGAGGAGGAAGAGGAGGAGGAGGAGGAGGGGATGGTGGTGGTGGTGGTGGAGGTTATAAAGAAGGAATATTAAAGCGCAAGAGGAATAAAATTCGAGAGGAGGGAGAGGAAGTAGGAAAGATGAAGAAGAGAAAGAAGGACAAGAGGACAGGACGATGACAGAGAGAGAGAGCGAGAGGAGAGAGAGAGAGAGAGAGAGAAAGGAGGGGGGGAGACACACACAAGGACATGAAAACAGAGAAACAAAATATAGGAAGAAAAGGGAAGCAGAAAAGCAGTAAGCAAAGAGGAAGATCAGGAAGAAGACCAAGAAGAGGAAGAGGAAGCCGAACCTCGACTCGCCAAACTAACACATTCAGGAGACATAAACTAAGAAACATGGACAAGGAAAACAAAAGAATAGAGAAAAAAGTGAGAGAGGGTGTGCTTTCTTTCTCGTTTTCTGGGAGAGAGAGAGAGAGAGAGAGAGAGAGAGAGAGAGAGAGAGAGAGAGAGACAGACAGACAGACAGACAGACAGACAGACAGAGACAGATAGACAGACAAAAAAATCAACCACTCGGAAGAAATGAAATTGATAGATAGATAGATAAACAGAGAGATAGACAGACAAAGACAGAAAAAAAATCAACCATTGGGAAGAAATGAAATTGATAGAGAGAGAGAGAGAGAATCAGCCGCTCTCAGGATGGTATAATATGGCCGTAAAAAAAAGATCTCGTAAAATTGGCAATAACATGGGATCCTTTTTGATTGCCTGATCTGACTTGCCTGTGTGTGTGTGTGTGTGTGTGTGTGTGTGTGTGTGTGTGTGTGTGTGTGTAGGAGCCAATTTGACTTTATTTCTGTTCTCTTTGGCTCATATCTTCAATGTTGCTCTCTCTCTCTCTCTCTCTCTCTCTCTCTCTTTTCTTTTCTACCCTCCCCTCATATTATGCTCTCTCCTCTCTCTTTTATTCCTCTTTCCCTCCCATATCTCTATTTTTCTTTTCTTTCGAGTTCTTTTCGCACTCGACTTGCCTCTTTTTTTCCTCCCTCCTCCTCCTCCTCCTCCTCCTCCTCCATGACTCAGTTCCCTCGTGTCTCCTTCATCCTCCTCCTTCCCTCCTCCCACACCTCTTCCGCTCTTGTTTTTCTTCCCTCCTTCCTTCCTCCTTTCCTCCCTTCCTCCTTCCTTCCTCCCTTCCTCCTTCCTTCCTTCCTTCCTTCCCTCCTTCCTTCCTTAATTCATTCATTCGTTCTCCCTGTACCCAGTCCTTCAACAACTTTCTTTCTTCTGTCATTTTTCCTCTTCTTTCTAATTTATTTTCTTCTGACGTTCCTTCTTTTTTTCTTCCTTTCGCCCTCCGTGATTTCTTCCTCGCTTCCTCCCTCCTTCATCCTTTCCTTCATTCTGACTACTTTTTCGATCATTCAAGTCTCTCCTTCCTCTTCTATCCCTCCTTTTGTTTTTAATATTTTCCTGTTTTTTTTGTCCTTCCATACATACCTCCATTCTTTCTCTCTCATTTTCCTTCTCTCTCCTCCCTTTCCTCTTTTCAGCTCTCCTCAGTCTCTCCTTCCCTCCGTCTCCCATCCTTATCTCTCCTTAGTTTCATTCTTTGTGTTTCTTCTTTCCTCATGCATAGAATGGAAAGGAAAAGAGAAAGTGCAAGAATTTATAAAGTATAAGGAAGAGGTTGAAAAAGAAAAAGTAAAAGAAGTAGGTAGACAGATACATAGATAAACAAATAGATAGTTAGATATATCCAGAGAGAGAGAGAGAGAGAGACAAAGGATACGATCGGTAGAATAATATTGTTGGAGACCCATGGTGAGTGGGAGGGGGAGGCTGGGACGTGGGGATGGGACAAAATTGGTGAGAGAGACAGAGAGAAGGGGGGGGGGGTATAATTCACTTCTCGCCTATCTCTCCCACACTAACAATGTCATCACTTTATAACTCTTGCATAAATATACTCAGTTAAATTGTGCTAAGTTAAAATATCCGATATATTAACATTTTCATAATAATGATAATAAAAATAATATAATAATAATAATAATATAATAATAATAATAATAATAATAATAATAATAATAATATATCTATTGCCAGACCCCTCAGTCACATAAGGGACGGCCTGAAACTAATCTCCTTTAAATCTCCCAGTCCCCAGCCATTAATAATAATAATAATAATAATAATAATAATAATAATAATAATACCACTACTAGTAGTAGAAATAGTAGTAGTAGTTGCAGCAGCAATAGCAGTAGTAACAACACTAGCAGTAGCAACAGGCAGCAGTAATAATAATAATAATAATAATAATAATAATAAGAGTGATAATAAGAATAAGCACAAGAATAATAAGAATCATAATAACAGTAATAATGTCAACACGCTGCCCCAACACCTACATTTTAACACGGCTCTGCAATAATATATTTATCACGGCGCTGCAATAATGTGTGCAACGGGTTACTTAGGTTGATTAAAGGCAGGATAACTCTTTTTGTGTTCACTTGCAGAGTTCTCGGGTTCTCTCTCTCTCTCTCTCTCTCTCTCTCTCTCTCTCTCTCTTTCACGCCCTTCATCTTCTCATCACACTTATCACCATCCATCTTGTGTTGCCTCATCAGTCCACGATTACTTACTCTCTTCCTCCTCCTCCTCCTCTTCCTTCCTTCTTCCTCCTTTCTCTTCATTGTCTTCCTCTCTTCTTACGACCTTCTTTCCATGGGTTTGCTTCCTCTTCATCACTTCCACCTCCCTTTCTGTCCCTTCTTGATTTTCCCTCTTTTCATTCTCTCTCTTCCCTCCCTTTTCTTCCTTTCCCTCGGTTTTTCTTCTCCCTCCCACCTCTCTCTCCCGCCCTTTTTTGTGTCGCTTTCCTTTCTACTTTCTTCCCTTTACCTCCATATCTTTTTCCATCTCTTTCCATTTTTTCCCACTTCCCTTTTCTCTCATACCTCCTTTTCTCCCTCTTCTTTTATCTTTTCTCCCCCACACTTTTTTTTTCTTTTCCCATTTTCTCCCTTTTCTTTTTCTCCCTGCTTTCTTCTTCTCCCTGCTTTCTTCCTCTCAGACCCTTTTCTGTCTTCCCGTCTCTCTGTCCTTTCCCGTACTTCCTCATTTCATCCCACTTCCTCCTGTCTCCCTCTGTTCTTCACTCTTCTTCTTCCTCTTTTCTTCCTCGTTTCTGCTGTCTTTCTCTCCCTTCTTTCCTCGCACGCCCTTTCCTCCATTTTCCTCTT
>NC_137048.1:29803406-29843406 GCF_032717465.1 Coenobita brevimanus
GGAAGGAAGGAAGGATGGATGGATGGGCGGATGAACAGTGGGAGGAGAGGAAAGTTTAAGCAAAGACTAGGAGGAGAAGGAAGGAAGGAAGGAAGGAATTGAGGGAGGGAGGAAGTTAAAGGTCAAGGAGAACAGCTAGAGGATGTAGGAAGGAAGGAGTGGAGGGAAGGACGGAAGGAATAGGAGAAAGAAGGAAGGGAATATTAAAGGAAGAGAAATAGGTGATGGAGGAGGGAAAGAAAGAGGAAAGGAGAAATAGAGGGAGAAATTAAAGGGAAGATAAAGGAAAGTAGGAAAAGGTATGCTGATTGAAGGCGAGGATGGGAAAAATGGAGTAGGAAAGGATGGAGAAAAGGGAGAAGGATAAGAGAGAGTAGCAAGGAATGGAAGATGGGAAGGAGGAAGGGAAAGTTAAAAGACAGGAGGAACAGAAAAAAGGAAGGTGACAGATAGTGAGGATGCGAGGAAGTGGAGGAAAAATGTGAATCGAGAAAGGGGTGGATAGGAGAAAGAAGGACGGAAGGAGGAAGGAAAAATAAATGATAGGGCAAGTAGGAAAATGATGGACAATTGATGATGGGAAGGATGTGGGGAAGAGGAAGATGATGGGATGAGAGAAAGGGATGGAGAAAAGGTAACAGGGGTAAGAGGGAAGAAGGGAAAGAGGATTGTTGTGAAAGGGGAAGGAAATGTAGAAGGGAGAAGGAGAAGAAAGGAGGGATCGATGGAGAAAGGGGAGAGGAGTACAAAGGAATACAAAGGAAAGCAAACAGCAACAGGCCTCCAGTATTTATCCTTTTCAGGCTGTTTCAAAGGAGGTGTAGAATTGGATATCTGTGAGTCAAAGATCATTATGGAAAAAAAGGAAGGCCCCTCCTCCCACCAGTCCCTTAAGCTGAAGCCGACAGGAAAATGTGAGAAGGACCACCATGGGAAAACTATCTTGGAAATTTAATATGATAAAGATGAATGAAATATTTATTCTACGAAGTCTTATTCTGTAGGGGAGAAGAAACTAAATGAATAATGATGTTTCTCTGTTGTATATTTAGTAATCTCTTGTTAGATTACAGTTCGTCAGTATTTCCGTAGTTAAACAGAGAATGTATATGACTGGGAGTTAAAGGCTAGCTACTTATCCAGTTGGCTCTTTAATACTTTGTAAACACATCAGACACTTATTTTCGTTATGTTTACAACCCTGAAGAAGAACAAGAAAGAGAGATGGAGAGAAGAAGAAAGAAAACGGAAAGGATGAGGAAAGGGGAATGAAAAGTAGGAATGGCAGATTGAGGAAGACATTGAAAGGTGGAGAAGAAAGGAAAGAACAGGAAGGAAAGAGGAAAGAACGAAGAATGAAAGGAAGGGTGGTGAAGATAAAGGCTGGAAGAGTGAAGATGAGAAAGGAGATGAGGAGCATGAGGAAAGGAAAGAGGAAAAAATAAATCATGAGAAAAAATTGGAAACAAATCGAGATGGAAAAATGGATGAAAAGAAAGAGAGAGAGAGCAATGAAAAAAGTGAGAGGCGAAAGAAAAAGATTACTGAATATGCAGAAATAAGGAGAAAATTCTTTCGCACATGAACGGGACAAAAATAAGGAAATTATTACGTAAAGAATCACAGGACGAAATAAAGCAAAAAAGAGCGAAGTAGAACAAAAAGGCATGAAAAATGTAACAATATGGAGTATAAATCAAACACATTTTTAAAACTCATGGATTTCGTACTTGAGGGAGGGGGGGTAGGGGCGCAGGCATGGTGGCACAGAAGAGAGAGAAAATACAGAAAGGAGGGAAGAAAAAAGAAAAAGACAGAGAAAATACAGAGAAGAGGGAAGAGAAAAGAAAAAGACAGGAGGAAGGAATAAAGACCGGAACTTAATGGAAGATGAAATGGATGGGGAAAGGAGGGGATCAGTAAAGACGAAATGGACGAAACTAATGGAAAAACAAATGGGAATGGAAAATGGACAGGAGAGAAGGATGGAGCTGAAAGGAAAGCAGGGAGAGAGAGAGAGAGAGAGAGAGAGGTCCCAAACAGGTGATCAGCCTTTAATCTAATGGCAGAACTTTCTTCTTAATCACACAAGTATAAGAAAGGATGGTACAACAGGAGCGAGAGAGAGAGAGAGAGAGAAAGAGAGAGAGCATAAGGAAAGGCGAAATGAGAATCCAAAAAAGCCAAAAAAAAATCCGTCTCACATTTCGAGTTTTTTTTTTTTTTTTAAGGATCCGCAAAAAGAAAGAAAAATGCGAAAAATGTATGACTTTCCGATCTCGCAAAGCCTCCTACCCAGATGATGGCCGTGGAAGAGGGTGATGGGGAGGTGGAGGAGATGATAGAATAGATGCAGGACCGGATGAGATAGATAAACAGAGAGAGAGAGAGAGAGAGAGAGAGAGAGACAACCTCCTCGAGAGCTTAATATGAATGTACATAGAGTGAATATGGGGTGAAAGAGAGAGATAATGAGAGGGGTGAGGGGCTGAATAGGGTAGATGGAGGGTGAAGTTGAGAGAGAGAGAGAGAGAGAGAGAGAGAGAGAGAAAACACGTACAGACAGAAAAGACAGGTAAACAGACAGATGGACGAAGACAGAAGATATATGGCAGCCAGATTCAGAGAGAAGGAATAAGACAGACAGACAGACAGAGAAGACAAACGTAAAAGAGAGGGGGGGGGAACAAGTGAGAGACAGACAGAGACAGAGGGAGGGTATAAGACAGAAGACAGACAGACAGAAGGGACAAGGGGAACAGTGAAAGAGATGGGAGTGAGTTAGACAGAAACAGACACAGATAGAAGAGACAGGAGACAAAACAGACGGACAGAAAAACGGACAGACAGAGGAGGGGACAAAAGGAAGAGGAGAGCCAGAGAGAGAGAGAGAGAGAGGGAGGGAAGGGGGGCAGGGATGGGGGAGAGAGGGAGGGATTTAATAAAGATGGGGTGGGTGATTAGGACTGGGTGAGGGAGGGGTTAAGAAGGCCTGAGCACCCCTGAAGCACACTCGCCTCTGTCGCTCCTTCCTCTTTCCTAGGTAGGCAGGAGGGAGAGGCAGGGACAGAGAGGTAGGCAGGGAGAGGCATGGATAATGAGGGAGGTAGAAGAAGGGGACGCAGGGAGAGAAGGAAGTCAAGTAGAGGGAGGGAGAAGCAGAGAGAGATAGGGGGAGGCAGGAAAGGGAGGGAGTGGCAGGGGGAGGCAGGAAAGGGAGGGAGTGGCAGGGGGAGGCAGAGAGAGATGGGGAAGGCAGAGCGATGAGTGGGGAGGCAAGGAGAGGTAGGGAGAGGAGGAGGCAGAGAGAGGCAGGGGGAGGCCGGAGGAAGCAAGAGCAATGTGTGGGGAGGAGGGGGAGAGGAGGAGGAGGCTGGGGAGAAGCATGGAAGAAGAGGGATTGAGAAGGAGTGATGCATAAGAGGAAGGGAGAAGGAGCTGTGGTTCAAGAGTGGGAAGAGGAAGATTTGGATAAAGAGGGAGGGTGAGGGAGGCATTGATAGAGGGAGGAAAAGGGAGGTGTGGATAAACGAGGAAGAGGAAGAATGGGTGAAGAAGAAGAGAGAGGGAGACATGAGTAAAGAGGGAGGGGGAGGAGAGACAGGGAGACAGAGCAAAGAGACAAAGGTGAAAACTAGGAAGAAAAGGCAGAAAAACAGAGAGCAAAGGGAAGCAGGGATAAACGGGGAGAGATGGAGGGAAAGCAGGAAAGGTATAGGTGGGGAGAGAGAGAGAGAGAGAGAGAGTCAGGAGGGAAGGAGAGATGGAAAGTACAATAAAGAAAGGCGAGATAAGTGAATCCTGAAGGAAGAGGGAAGTTTGAAAGGAGGGAGGAAGAAAGGGAGATAAGACCGTAAAAGGTCAGGGAGAAAGGGAAATGGGGAGGAACTGGGAAATATGAGAGAGGGAGGGACGGACGGAGGGAGGAAGGGAGGAAAAGAGACGAGATGAAGGAAAGCAGGAGAGAGAGAGAGAGAGGTGGGGAAGTGAGAAGGCAGAGGGAGCAAAATGGAAAAAGAGAATATTGTGGAGATTGGAGAATGAAAGGTGCAGGAAGAAAAAATAAGGAAATGAGGTAGGAAAATGAAAATGCCGGAGGTAGGAAAATAAGAAGAACGTAACAGGGAGAGGAGTAAACAGGGAGATTAAGAGATAAGGGAGAGAAGTGAAGGAGAGTAGGAAGCGGAAGGAAAGAGAGAGAGAGAGAGAGAATCACAAGTACACACTAGTATAATACGTTTAAGTGTGTGTACAGTCGCGAGAAAAAACAAAGAAATTATGCTTTATTTTTTCATTTTTTTTTACAGCTGAAACGCCGTCTATTTTTTATTTTCTGATTCAGGCCGAGAACATACGCTTTATTTAATTTTTGCCCCCGCCAGACGATTTTATTCAGCTTAGGAAAATCGTCCCAGTAGTGAAAGGGTGAATGAAGGCTGTATCAAACCCCCACGGCTCGAAAGTCTCCCCTGGGCTGAGTAAAATCGTCTGGAGGTAGCAAGAATAGACCAATGATTAGATGGTATCGTAGTAGTAGTAGTAGCAGCAGCAGTAGTAGTGGTGGTGGTGGTGGTGGTGGTGGTGGTGGTAGTAGTAGTAGTAGTTGTAGGTGGTGGTACTGGTGGTGGTAGTAGTATTTGTCGTAAGTGGTGGTAGTAGTATAGTAGTAGTATAGTAGTAGTAGTAGTAGTAATTGCATCCCCAATCTGAATGTGAACCTAGTGGACTTTAGGCTGATGATGCTTTCCTCCTGCAGTCCACCATACTCATTTTGGGGGATAGGGAGGGAGATGAGGGACGTTTGTTTAACCGGGCAGGGAAGTACCTCTGTTATATCTGTGCCACCACGTGAAGGCGTCCCTCTCCAGCGCCTTTTTCATAGCAGAAGAGTTAACCTAAGAGGTGTATGGTATGTAGGAGGACTGCTGGGCCTTGATAGCAGGCTGTGAAGCCTATGCCCAGAGTCGGACACACACACACACACACACACACACACACACACACACACACACACACACACACACACACACACACACACACACACACACACACACACACACACACACACACACACACACACACACACACACACACACACACACACACACACACACACACACACACACACACACACACACACACACACACACACACACACACACACACACACACACACACACACACACACACACACACACACACACACACACACACACACACACACACACACACACACACACACACACACACACACACACACACACACACACACACACACACACACACACACACACACACACACACACACACACACACACACACACACACACACACACACACACACACACACACACACACACACACACACACACACACACACACACACACACACACACACACACACACACACACACACACACACACACACACACACACACACACACACACACACACACACACACTCTGTCTGGGATGGGTTTCTCTGAGCTGAGTGAGTCTCATGTTGGGTAGAATATAAGAGAGTTTGTATACGGCTGTCAGGGGGTTAAGTGAACGTGTGTGTGTGTGTGTGTGTGTGTGTGTGTGTGTGTGTGTGTGTGTGTGTGTGCGCACTCTAGTCAACGCCTGTGTATATAGATAGGTATAGAGATTGTTAGATAGATAAATATATACAGATATAAGTTTAGTACTAATATTCCATGTGCGTAGGCGTGTGTATGTGTGTGTACGTGTGAATGAGCATGTGTACGGCGGGGTGCTCATCTGTGACTGTTTGTGTACGTATGTTTGCACTAGCTCCTGTACACACGAGGTGAAAAGGGAGTGTTTGCCCTAGTGAGTGTGTACAGACCCCCTCAATTATATCCTCTTCTGCCTTTTCTCTACTCCTCTCTCTTCTCCTCCTCCTCTTTTATTCCTCTTCATTCTGCTTCTCCGTTTCTCTTGTTCACTTTATTTTCCATACTCCTTTCTCTTCATCTCGTCTCTTATTCATCTTTCTTCTTCTTCTCTACTGGCTGCTTTTTCTCTGCTCCTCTCTCTTCTTCTCTTCCTTTATTTCTCTTTTTTCTGCTTCTCCGTTTCTCTTCGTCCCTCTTTCCGTCTTCGTTACATTTATTTTCCACTGCTTATTCCCCTCTTCTCCTCTCCTCTCCTCTTCGACCCTTTCTCGTCTGTCTTCATATCATCCTCTGTCTTTCTCATACTTTTCCCTTCCTCTCTTCAGTATCTCCGCATTCTTCACTACCTCTCTGCTCCTTCGTCTTCCCTCTCTCTTCTCTCTCCCTTCACAACCCTCGTCTCTTTCTTTTTTCACTATTTGTCTACTTTTTTCTCTTATGCATTTTCTTTATAGCCCTTCATTTTCTTCTTCCATTTTATCCTGTTCTTCTTTTTCTTCTGCCATTGCTCTTTTAACCCCCTGTCTCTTTTGGTTTCATTTTACCTCTCTTCTTTTACTCTGTCTTTCTTCTGCCATTTTTTTTCTTCCTTTTTTTTCTTCCTTTTTTTTTTTAATTTGCATTCCCTTCATTGATACCCTCAGTATGTGTCCTCCTCTTTCCCGTCGTCTCCTTTCCTCTTCCTCTTTTTCCTCTCCTCTTCTTCCTTTTACCTCCTCTCCTCCTTCCTCGCCCCTCCTTTTCCCTCTCCTGTCCCCTCCTCTTTTCTTTCCTTTTCCCTCATCTCACCTCTTTTTCCCTTTCCGCTCCTCCTCTACCCTTTCCTCTGCCTTCCTCTTCCCCCGCTTCCTTTTCCTCCATTTCCCTTCCCCATTCCTCTTCCCTCCATGTCCCCTTCCTCCCTTGCCTCTTCCCCTTCCTCTGCCCTCCTTTTCCGTTTCCTCGCCCTCCTCTCCCCTCTCTTATTGATAACTCAATCTCTTCCCTTCCCACTTCTTGTCTTCTCTCTTCTCCTTCCCTATCTCTCATCTCCCCTCGCCTCTCCATCTCTCCATTCCCATCCTTCCCTTCTCTCTTGTCTCCTCTACATCTCTCCTATCTGCTCTCCCTCTTCATCTCATCACCCTCTTCTCTCCATCTCTCACTTGTCTCTACATGTCTTCTTTCTCCTCTTGTTCTCACCACTCTTCTCTCATCTCATTTCTCCACTCTCTTCTCCATTCTCTTGTCTTTCCTGCTTTCTTTCCGGTTTTTTCATTCCGTATTCAAACATTGTCTTTTCTTCATCTTTCTCATCTCTCATCGCCTCTACATCTCTCCCTCTGTGCCCTTCCTTCCTTCCCTCTCACTCTCCCCCTCTTACTTTCCAAGCTCCCTTCTCTCCGTCCTTCTCTTACCTTCCTTCTCCAGCCCTCTCAGTTTCCTCTTCTTCCATATTTCCTTCTCTCCCTTTCTCATCGTTTCTTTCTTTCCCTCTTCTCTCTCTCCTTCCCCACCATCATCCTTCCTTCTTTCCCTCAGTGTCGAGAAAGTTCTGTTACTCAACTAGCTGCACTTTGTGTGTGTGTGTGTGTGTGTGTGTGTGTGTGTGTGTGTGTGTGTGTGTGATAGTGTGTCATTTCATTTATATCTCTTTTGCGTTATTTTTTTTTTTTTGTATTTTTTCTAAGCAGTAGTGACATTGATTGTGATGCTGTCAATTATTTTTTTTTAATCTATCAATCAGTCTCTCAGTGAGTCAGTCAGTTTTTTCATTTTACTATTACTCTCGTCATTTATACATAACTTTTCCCTTTATCTCTATATCACTCCTCTCCCTTTTTTTCTCCCTCTTCTTTCCTCCCTCTTCTTTCCTCCCTTTTTTTATTCTCCCTTATTTTGTCGTTTCCACACCTCTCCTTTATCTCCTTTCCTAGCCTTTCCTCCCCCAGTTTCTCTTCTCTCCTCGCTTTTCCTCTTCTTTTCTCCTCGTTCCTGTTCTTATTCTTTACCTTTCCCATTTCCTCCTCTTATTCTTTGTCTTTTTTTCGATTCTCAGCTTATCTGTTCATTTTACGTTTTAACTGTATAATTCTCTCTCTCTCTCTCAATTTTCCAGGCTAACACCTCATCTAGTTTTCTTCCTCTTCTTTCCTTCTCAGTTCAGATTTTCCCTCGATTTGTTCCTCATGTCATCATCATTATCGTCAATCATCAATCATCATCATCATCAGTCATCATCTCATCAGTCATCATCATCATCATCATCATCATCATCATCATCATCATCATCATTCCCCCCTTTTTTATTGGGTAAGCAAGATACAGGAAGACACAAAAGAACTATCATCAGGATATCCAGTGAAATGGTGCATACATCCCCTCTCTCTCTCTCTCTCTCTCTCTCTCATATTTCTTTCCATCTCATGTAATTTTCTTCCTTCCTCAACCATATCTCCCATCTGTCTTTTTATAGCATTCTCCATGTCCCCCTTCCCCTCTTTCTTCCCCTCGTCCCTCCTTCTCCCTTCCTTTCCTACAGTCTCCTCAGCCTCTTACTTCCCCCTCCTCTTCTCAGTCTCTCTCTTCCCTTTCCTCCTCCCTTCGTCCATCCGTCCTCTCCTTTTCTACCTTCTTCCCCTTTCCCTTAGCTTCCCTCTTCTTCGTCTCTTCCCCCTCCCTTCCCTCCTTTCCTCCTATTTTTCTCCCCTTCCTCTTCCCTCATTCCCTCCCTCTCCGTCCCTCTCTCTCCCTCCCTTTCTCTCTCCCTCTCTTCTTGACTTAATCGATGACATAAGTAGGCCAAAGTAAACAGATGATTAATGGTTCTCTCTCTCTCTCTCTCTCTCTCTCTCAGGGAATCCTCGTAATTAAAGCAAGATTTCATATTTCTAACGAGTTGCAGAGTAGGGTCGGTAACTTGGAGGAGAGAGAGAGAGAGGATAAAGGTTCTCGCTCAGCTGAAAAAAGATAATAAAACAGCTTGGAGTTAATTGAAAAAATAATTAATCTAGTGGCATCATTAACAGTAAGGAAGCTTTTCATCATTGCTACTAAGTTTTTGCCATTTCTAAAAGTTACCAGTTGTTATTGCTTTGTCCTCACCATCATCATCATCATTGTCGTCATCATTTTCATTATCATCATCGTCGTCGTCATCATCATCATTTTCATATCAACGTCGTCGTCATTATCACCATATTTACCAAAGATAAATGAGCAGGTGAGACGGGAATTAAAAAATATAAAGAAAAAGGAATAAGAAAAATGTGAAAGGTCACTTATAATCCGTCACTGATTCTCTTCTCTTTTATCTCCTACGTTTTCTCTCTTTTTCAGTTTTTCTTCGTCTTTTTCCACCCCATTTTTCCTTGTCTTCATTTTTCTTCGTTCAGGTTCCATTTTTCTTCTGTCGTGTACTCCATTTTGCCTGTCGCCTCTTCCTTTTTCATATCTTCTCACTTTTTGCTCTCTCTGCCTTCCTGTTTCATTTTCCCCTCTCCCCTGTTTCATTTTGTTCTTTTCACTTTCTCCGTTTTCTTGGTTTTCATCCTTTATTTTTTCCTCCTTGTTCCTTTTCCTTTTTCTGTACTTCTATGCTTTACTTATTTATCGTTGTTTGTACTTTTTATTAGGAATTTTCTTTCTTCTCTAGAATCCTTTTATTTTCTCCTTTAAAATCCATCTTTTTTCCACCTTTTTTCTGTCGCCCTTTTCTCATATGTCTTAAATTCTTCCTGTCTTTCCTTCCGTCCCTTCTCTTTTTTATAATGCAGTCTTATATATTCATGCTCTCTCTCTCTCTCTCTCTCTCTCTCTCTCTCTCTCTCTCTCTCTCTCTCTCTCTCCTTATTTTTCGTTAATTTTCCTTATTTATCTTTTGACGTTCGTCGTTTTGTTTTTATATTCCATTTTCTTCTTTTTCTTTTTTTTTTTTTTTTTTTTTTTGCTTCCACATTCCACATTTCCTAATTTATCCAACCCTCTTCACTCCGCCCCCCTTTTCATTTTTTTTTTTTTTGTACTTTGTCCTGTTCACATGTCATTCTCATTCCCCTCACTTCCCCAGTCTCTTTCACTTCCCTCTCCCTTCACTTCCCTCTGCCTCTTCCTTCTCCTTATTCCGTCACTTCTCTCTCTCTCTCTCTCTCTCTCTCTCTCTCTCTCTCTCTCTCTCTCTCTCTCTCTCTCAAACAACAAACAACCCAACCACTTAATTGTTTTAGGGACAAACAAGGATACTAATGGAACAAGAAATATTATCTCCCACTTCCCCCGTTCACTTCCTTAACCCCCCTTCACTTCCCCCTTCTCCTCCACTCACATTCACATCCCTACCCCTTCACTGACCCCTCTCACAAACAACCCATTACACTTCCACTCCTCAGGCACTTCCACTTCCCTTCATATGTAACCCTCGCGTATCCACAAACCCTTTCATTTCCCCACTTCACTTCCCTAACCCCCATCACATCACCGCTACCCTCACCACTGTTATTTCTCAAAGCAGTCCAGTCCACTTCCATCCCTAAACCATAGGCATTTCACTTCCTCATATCCACAACCCCCTTTAACCTCCCCCTTGACTTCCGCCCAAACCTCTTCACTTCCGCCAAGCCCATTTCACTTCCCCAACCCCCTTCACTTCCGCCCAAACCCCCTTCACTTCGCCCAAACCCCCTTCACTTCGCCCAGTCCCCTTCATTTCCCCCAGTCCCCTTCACTTCCCCAATCCCCTTCACTTCCCCAGCCCCCTTCACTTCCGCCAACCTCCTTCCACCAATCCCCTTTACTTCCGCCAATCCATTCACTTCCCCAACCTCCTTCACTTCCGTCCAAACCTCCTTCACTCCCGCCAACCCCTTCAGTATCTCCTCTCGCAAACAGCCCAACCACCTAATTGCTTTCTGGCCAAACGATGCTGCTAATGGAACAAGATATGAGGCCTTCAACTTCCCTACTGGCTAATTGTGTTGACTGATTTCTCTCTCACTGACTTCACGACCCCCCCCATCTCTCTCTCTCTCTCTCTCTCTCCAATTAAAGAGATCCTGTTGTGGAGATTGACTAATGGAGGTGTTCTAGAAGTGTGGGGAAATTAGTAGGGAAATTAGTGGGGAAATTAGTGGAGTAGTTATTGGGAGAGTTTGTGAGAGAGTTAGTGAGAAAGTTGGTGGGGTAGTTAGTGGGGAAGTTAGCGAAGTTAGTGGAAAAGTTAGTGGGGAAGTTAGTGGAGGAAATTTGGGGTAAATCTTTAGGGTATTGGTGACATGAAAAAAAAATACATAAATTCTCCTCTTTTTGTGAGGGATGATGCTGGTGTGTGTGTGTGTGTGTGTGTGTGTGTGTGTGTGTGTGTGTGTGTTTTGGGTGCTGAGGGGAGGGGGGCAAAAATGATGTAGAGTTTTTGTAAAGTGAACAGTATCGTTGAGTTGCAGGAAATGAAGTGTTAAAAGGACTTAATCGGGTTGAAGGGGTTAGTATGTGAGTTAACTGTGAGTGAGAGTGTGAATGAGTGAGTGGATGACAGGATGAGTGAGTAGTGAGTGATTGAGTGGTGTGAGTGGGGAAATGAATAAGTTAATAAGTGAGATAGTGAGTAAACTAGATTCCAAACTCGAGAAGGAATAAGTAAGTGAGGAAGGGAGTGAGTGAATAAATGACAGTGAGTGAATGTGAATAAGTTACTTAAATGAGTGAATGTGGGAGTGAGGGAATATGTGTGAGGAAATGAGTGAGAGAATAAGTTAACTGTGAGTGAGCGAGTTAATGGTGAATGAATGAGTGATTGGAATATGTAGTTTGACAGGTGGCTGGGTGTAACTGACGGGGTGGAGAGG
Organism: Coenobita brevimanus; assembly: GCF_032717465.1. Lineage (NCBI taxonomy): Eukaryota > Metazoa > Arthropoda > Malacostraca > Decapoda > Coenobitidae > Coenobita > Coenobita brevimanus. Next base: position 29,815,126 of record NC_137048.1, read on the forward strand.
TACAAGATTGATTACCTGTGGGTGAAGAGCTGGGTGGATGGATGAAACTAGGGCCATCAGAGGGTGGAACTGAAACATGTGTCGTGGTGAGAGGGGGAGGAAGAGTGGGTGTGTCAGAGAGCACCAATACACACTGTCCTTATTGAAGATGGGAGGAATATCACTGTCTGTATTGAAGAAGGGAGGAATATCTCACGGTGGCGATTGAGATTTCTTGTGTGTGTGTGTGTGCTACTTGTACCCAAACAGGTGCCGAAACCTATCCCCCCCCTACACACACACACACACACACACACACACACACGAGTGAGTGCTGGTGGATTTGCCTCTTCACTCCGATAGCGTATTTATTCTTGCCAACTCTGGACGATTTTCTTAAGCCTAGGAGAGACGATTTGTAGAGACGGGTTAAGAAACAGTCCCAGTGAACCCTCTTCAACAATCTGATGCCCCTCCCAGGTCCCTAAACTGAGTAAAATCGTCTGAAGGCAGCAAGAATAAAGGCATAAATCATCACGTTGAAGGGGTTAGAGATGGAAAAGTGGTTAATGGTGGATTGATAGTGGATGAGTGGATGGTGATGGATTGTGAGTAGGTGAATGAATGGCGTTAGATGGATTGCATGTATAAAAGGTGATGGGTATGTGGATGATTGAGTGATATGCGGGTGAGTGGATGGAAAGTGGGGGGAGTGTGGATGAATTGAATGAGTGGGTGGGTGGTTGAATGGATGAATGAGTGGGTGGATGAGTGGATGAATTGAATGAGTGGGTGGGTGGGTGAGTGGATAATCCGGCAGTTCACCCACTCAGCCACAAGCGGGGTAAGGGAAGTTAAGGTGTCGGTCTTCACAAAAGTTTCTTAATATCAGGAAGAAATGAAGCTCTCCCTCATACCCTCCCCCTCATACTCTTCCCTACCCCCCCTCATACCCTTCCCCACATACTCTTACCCACCCCACCATCATACCCTCCCTCCCTCACCCTCACACATACCCTTCCCCCTCTTCATATCCTTCCCCCCTCCCACCCCTTCACCTCCTCGAGTCTGCTTATACATTTACTTTCGTTCCTGGATTTCTTACTTATTTAGCCTTGATTTATGTGTACTGGGATTTAGACCGGATTTAGAACTTCCGGGATTTGAATATAAGGTAGATATATTGAGATTAGGGTAGATATAATTCAGGTTTATAGGAACTTAGATGGAATTTAGTTAGATATAGATGGGTACGTGTAGATAGACAGATAGATAGATAGATATGAAGGGATTTAGAACACTGGAAGTAGAAGAAACTAGATTGGATTTATTCATCTGTGGAAATTTCTTTGTATAGGGACGCAAATATGTAGAAAATTGGATGAGCTGCAGATATGTACGGATTTAGATGGGATTAAGATGCACGGAGATCTATATAAGGGATTTAAGAAGTATACAGAGAGATTCAAGTGTATACCAATTCACTTTTATAGATACAGATACTTAGAAATTCACCTAAGATTTAGATGAGATGTAGCGTTGTGGCAGGTATGATGCGGCTTTGATTATTTCTTTGTCCTTTTTCGTTACGTCAGAGAAACAGCCGTACGTTTGTGTATGAATGGCAATATCTGTTCCTAATAATTATTGCGTCCCTCCCCCACTTACCAATACCTAGCTTCGATAATCCTACAATGCCAAGTGGAAGAGGAAGAGGAGGAGGACTTGAAGCATGGTATTGGAAGGGAGAGGGGAAAGGGATGCGTGGAGAGAGAATGGGAGGGAAAGGAAGGGACGAGGAGAGGGAAAGGAGGGAAGAAGATAGGGGAGGGAAGAGTAGATTGGAAAGGGAAGCGTGGAAGAGTAGAGGGAAATGAAGAGCAAAGGGAGATGGAAAAGAGATTTCAGGGAGAGAGTAAAAGGATGAGTGGAGGGGAAGAAAGAAAGGAGAAGCGAAGAGGGAGGGAAGGGAAGAGGAGAGGAAAGGGAGTAGTTATATTGACGAGGAATATAAGGGGAGAGAAAATGGAAGAGGTGTATTGAAATAGAAGAAAAACAGACTGTGATAAAAGCAATATTGAGAGAGAAACAAAAATGGGCATTGGTATAACGTATAGGGAGATGACACTGGATGATGATGATGATGATGATGGTGGCGGTGGTGACTGGAGTTGTGTTGGGTGGTCAGTGGGATGTACTGCATTAATTAACTTGTGTTAGTGGGTAAAATGGTATTGGTATTAACTGTATGAAATGGGTGATTACGTGGTGCTGGTATTAGGTTATTAAGACGCTAAGAGGCTACTTGTTATTAAAAGTATTCTCTGAAGAGCCGACTTTGGCGCCCTCCTCTCGATGCCAGAAAGCCAGAAATGAGTCATAACTCGGGAACCGGTGGCCCGTTTGGATTGGAAATTGTTTATTTGGATTGGAAATTGTTTATTGTTAGAGCATGTTAACGGTACCTTGCATAAACAAAAATTGCGCTACGTTGCGCCATTTTTGCTGTGTTACGGTAACGAAGAAACCAACAAACATGCAGAAATCGGATCATTATAATATAGATTGCCATTAGGATATGCTAGTGATGTTGGAATGGTATTAGTACCGGTGTTGGATGGTATTTATGTTAATATCCCTACGGTATAATAAGACTGGTATTGGGATGGTAAGATTATTGTTAGATGAACTGTGTTAATGTTAGTGTTGGTGTATGAATAGCACTGGTTCTGGTATATGAATGGTATTAGTACTGATGTGACTGGTATTGGCACTGTAATTATTACAGTACGGTATGTGAATGGTACTGGTATTATTATTGGTATATGAATAGTACCGGTATGAGGTGACTGCTATGACGAGGGTCCGATTGCAGTGATTGGCTGGCGATGAAAGTGTGCCAGCGCAAAGATTTCCCAGGGGCCTCTGTCCCCCCTCCCCTCAACCCCTACCCCCTTCCGTTCCCCTCTCTTTCCCTCCCTCACCTCCAGCCCCTCCCTCACCTCCAGCCCCTCCCATTCCTTTCCCCTTCCCTTCCTCACCTTCTTCCCCATCTCTTCTCTTCCTTCCATCACCTATTCCCCCTACCTCCCTCCTTTCTCTCCTTCACTTTTTCTCCATCGTCCTCTTTCCCCCTTTCGTCTCCCCCACCTCCTGTCCCTATCCTCTCCTCCTTCCCTCATCTCTCACGATCCTCCCTCAATCCTCCTTCTGTCACCCCTTCCCTCTCCCCCCCGCTCTCACTCGTTCATCCAACCCTTTTCCTACCCTTTCCCCCTCACCCCCTTTCTTTTCTCTCCCCTACCCTTCATCCTCCCCTCTGTTCTTCAACTCTCCTTTATTTCCAGTTCTTTCAAATTTTAATTCCTTTTTTCCATTGCTTAAGTCACGATTCTCCTCGACATCCCACCCTTTTCCATAACTCAGGTTCCCCCCCCCCTTCCTCCCCTTCCACTCTCCTATTTTGACCTCTGCTAATCCACTTGGCCTTCCGTTCCCCCCACACTACTTTTTCCTTCCCCACTTCCCCCTCCCCACTTCCCCCTCCCCACTTCCCCCTCCCCACTTCCCAGGCTCTCTTCCCCCACTCTTCCTCATCCCCCTCCCTCCTACCCTCGATTCCTCCCATTTCCCCCCCCCCACCTTCCTCCTCCCATTCTCCTTTTTTTTGGGGGGGGGGTCTCATTCTCATTCTTGGCAGTGACACCCCCTTCCACCTCCATCCCCACCCCTTCCTTCATCCCCACGGACGTCTGTTCTTCCCTTCTTCCCCTTTTTTCTCCTTTCTCTTTGCTACCCTCCCATCTATCCTTCCCACCTCCTCCCTCACTGTCTCCCCCTCCCATCTCTCCCACTCTCCTCCCATCTTACATCCTAAGTCTCTCTCCGATTCCCTCTGTACTTAGACATGATTTCCTCTTTTGGTAAATCACGTTCCTCTCTCTCTCTCTCTCTCTCTCTCTCTCTCTCTCTCTCTTTCTAATTAGGTGAACGTGATAGCTCCGTCAGCCATGTGGCCCCAATCAAACCTCGGAGGTAACATATGACCTGATACTGCTGAGTCATCAAAACAAGCATAAGTCACGTGATTTGAATTTTGCTGAGTCATCAAAACAAAGTCACGTGCTTTGCCTGTCCATGTTTAGAAGATAAGTCCTGATTAAGGTCTCTGTGATGTATTTTGTATTCCATTAATGCTGCTACCAGACTGCTTAATTCAATTTTTGGAGAGTTTTCGAGCCACGGAATATATATATAGCCTTCATTAACCCCTCCACTGCTAGAGGTCCATGTGAAGAGCTCAGTAAAAATCGTCTGGTGCTAGTAAGAAGAGAATAAAAAATTACGTCATGGGGATTTTGTTGTGGCCCCGTAGTCATCTGAAACGTGGACTGTTGCCCTTCTGCAGCCCCACCATCCTCCATTCGGGGAATAGTGAAGTAAATAATCGAACTGAAGGAATTGAGCAGGCTAACACCACATGATTTTATTAGACAGAGGAAACTTTGGGGGAAGATTTTATGGAACTGCTTGTCATAAATTTTTAATCATGAAACTTTCTTCTCTGTGTCGGAGCTGAACAGTGTGGGTTCATTCTCTTCGTTCAGTGGACTATTGATTTAAAGTAATTGTAACAGGCGAGATCATTTAAAATCTGAGTGTAACAATATGAATAGGAGCGAGGGTTTTTGACGTTAGTTTTCGGTTGATTTAGAATGGTTATCAATTTTTCCTCTATTATCTGTGTCTGTCTATCTGTCTTTCTGTCTACCAATCTATCTATCTATATCTGTTATATATACTCGTATGCCACATTTTTGCTTCTATTTCAGGTTGCCACTTGACTCATGATTTTTTCCCATTGATATGCACATTTCTCATGCATTGTTCGCATTCTTTCTCCTCTGAAGCCTCACTTTCTCTTCCTTTGCCTCCTAACCCGCCTTACTTTTCCTCTGTTGTTATCCATTCTTCTTCCCATTCTTCTCGCCGTTTCCCTCCCTTCTTCTCCCAGTACCTCTCCTTCCATATCTATCACTCATATTCCCACACTTCCTCTCTTTTCGTTTGATTCAACGCCCCTCTTGTTTTCATCTATACATCTCTGTACTCTCGCTCCCCTCTCCCCTTCTATCCTCCCACCTCATTCATCCCTCCCTCCTTTCCCTGCTCTTCCTTCCAGCCTCTTCATCCACTCCATCCTACCCTTTCGTTTCTCTCGTGCTCTCTCCTCTCTCCCCTTTCTCATCCCCTTTTCTTTCTTTTTTATCTCTTCCCTTCTCTCACTCCCCCCCCCTTCACCGCCTCGTCCCCCTACCCATTCCTCGTTCCTCCCCCTTCCATTCCTCCCTCGCTTCTCTCTCATGCCCAATTACTTCCTTCCTTTTCCTCCTTAAACACATCTCTCTCCCCTTTATTTCCACCACTTACCTCCCTCTTACTCACCCTCTTTTCCCCTCCTTTCACCTCCCCCTTCGTCCCTCTTTCAGCTCTTCTTCAGGCCTCCCCCACCCTCCCTTCTTTCTTTCTTCGTCTCCAACATCCTTTTTTCTCCCTTTCCCACATCTACCATCCTCCCCTCACCTCTCCCTCCTCCACATCTGCTATCTTTCCCTCTCCTTCCCCCCCATATCTACCCTCCTTCCCTTTTCTTCCCCTCGTCTCTACCTTCCTCCCATCTACCTCCCCCACATCTGCTATCCCTCTCTATCCCTCCCCCAGCCTATGCCATCCTCTCTGTCCACCAATTTTTGCCCTCTTCCCTCTTCTTCCCCCTTCCCACCCTTCTCTCTGCTTCTGCCCCACTTCCCTTCCCATCTTTCTTCCATCCCCCCCCTTCTCAACTAACCTACCTTGTACCTACTTTCCTGTTTTCCTTTTTTCCTCATTAAAAACAACTCTTCTTCCTTTCTTTCACCTCTTATTTCCCCTTCCCACCTCTTCCTCCCTCTTCCTTCCCATTACCCTTCCTCTGCTTCCCTTTCCTTTGCCTCCCCTCCCCCCACTCCCTTTTCCCTTTTCCCTCTTTTCCCTCAACCTCCCTCATTATTATCTCTTCTTCACTCTCTCACCCCATTTTTGCTCTCTCTCCCCATGCTTCTCCAGCCTTTTATTTCCTTTTCCCCCGCTGTCCTTCCCTCTTCCCCCTTCCCTTTTTCCCCTTCCTGATCTTCCTATCGCTACCACCCTTCCCTTTACCTCCCCCGTTCCCTTTTCCTTGGTCTTTCTTCTCCCTCTTCCTTGGTCCTCCATGACCCTCTCCCTTTACCTCCCCTCTTGCTCTCCCCTTACCTCCCCTCCCCTTCTCCCTTAGCCTCCCCTTTCCCTCTCCCACTACCTCTCCTCGGCCCCTCCTCCTCCGCTCCTTCCCCATGCACCCCTCTCTGTCCCTCCCCTCCCTCCCCTTCCTCCCCTCTCCCTGCCACCCCCCAGGCTTGGCAGGGGCACGAGGCGAGATAGAGCACGAGAGGTGAGGGCTGGAGAGGAGGGACGTGCCTAAAAACACTCCCCGATATTGTGTTCACCTCACGACACTTTTAATCTCGGCGCCACACTTCCCTTCACTCCTGTTGCTGTTTAGGAAGCGCCCTAGGGTAATGGGGACTAATGGGGACTCTGGGATAATGGGGACTAATGGGGACTCCAGGATAATGGGGACTAATGGGGACTCCAGGATAATGGGGACTAATGGGGACTCCAGGATAATGGGGACTAATGGGGACTCCAGGATAATGGGGACTAGTGGGGACTCCAGGATAATTGGGCTAATGGGGACTAATGGAGACTAGAATAATGGGGACTAATGGGGACTGGAATAATGGGGACTAATGAGGACTCCAGCATAATGGGGAATGATGGGGACTCCAGGATAATGGGGACTAATGAGGACTAATGGGGACCAATGGGAACACCAGGAATGGGGACTAATGGGGACTCATGGGGACTAGGGTGCTGAGGACAGATGGGGACTAGACAAATGGGGCTTTAAGTTAATGGGGACTCCAGCATAATATGGACTGATAGGCATCCGGTCACCTCTAAAAAAGTCTTCGTAAATCAGTCTGTGTTTCCCCCCTACTACGACCTCTAGTGTATCAAATCCAGTCAGTCTAGGCGTCTCGAAGTGTTCTCCTTATCACCTCTACTAAATAATAACTAAATTAATTATCATCAAATCTAAATCATCTTCAGGACACTTGTATTCCTGGTAAGATTCATATATATTTTCATTACCTGAGCACAAATAATTAGCGAGCTCATTCTCAGCCAGCTCACCTACTCACCAAGCTCATTTCACCTGACACAAATAATTATCTAATCTAAATATTGCCCAAGTCATCATTAGTCTAATTATATCACCCAGTTTGAAAAATCGCCACACTCAATATCATTCACCATCAGTTTTATTATTCCCAGTCTTAGATAATTACCAGACTCATTATCACCCAAGCCTGCTCATCATATCTATTATTTATCAGTCTTAATGTCAGCCAAAGTATTATCAGTTTTTATCAGTATTATCATCAGCCAGCTCAGATCATCACCAAAGTTATTACCACATGAGTCAAATCATCATTATTATCAGCAGTCTTATTATCAGTCACTTTATCATTTTCAGTCATATTATCAGTCAGCTCAAATAATCAGCATCGGAGTCATTATCATCAACTCAAATATTCACGGAAGTCATTAACGCCCGAGGCAAATCATCATCAGGCGACTCATTATCCTCATTTGACTCATTAGCCAGACTCATCACTCAAGGGGAAGGTAATAAAATACGGCCCCCAGCCCCCCCCACCCCCTCACCGTTTGTCTCTCGCCGTGACGTTGGCAAGTGTCGCCTAATTCAGCTTTTTTTTTCTTGTTTTTGTGTTCTTGTTAAATTTGCCCAACTTTTTTTTACTTTTTGTTTTTGGTTTGATATATTGAGCTTGTGTTATTCTCTTGTTTGTTATTCTCATGAGGTTTGCTTAATAATGTGCGTTTTTTTTTTTTTTTTTTCATTTTCTCATTTTGGTCTGACATATTCTACATCTGTAATTTTTTCAGTTATTCGTTGCTAATATATCCTTACGTAGAAGAAAAAAATGGTGATGGTGATGATGACGATGACGAGTGATTTGTTAAAATTTTTGTTAAACAGACTGAAATTTTCATATACAATGGAAAAACTTGAGAGTTCAAAGTAAAATTTCCATTATTTTCCCCCCGAAGTGTGGTGCCTTAAACTGAGCATCACAGTCGTTGTTATTTCCAAGTTTTCTCCATAGATAGAATAGTTTGGAAAAGATGTGGATGAATATAGTTATGTATGGTTATATATATGAATTAATTTAGTCATATATAATGATGTTAAACCTAAGTTAACGTATAGAAATGATCTGTAGTTTTATATATGTGAAGCGCAGTAAAAAAAAAAAAAAATCCCCGAAATAAGTGCAGATGGATCGGCTCGAGGTGGAGCCTGGATTTTTTTTTTTTTTTTTTTTGGGGGGGAGGGGGCTTCAATAATGACTGAAAAATTTTACTGGGCATGCTGTTTATATTCTCCCGCATTCATACATCTTTTTTGCTTATTTCTGGATACTACCTAACTGCATCTTTAGGTGGAAAAAAGGGCATGATTTATTATTATTATTATTATTATTATTATTACTCTTGTTATTATTATTATTTTTATTATTATTATCATTATTATTTCGCACACTGAAAGAGCCAGTTTAAACATATTTCCTCCCACGACTACACTTACTCAAGGGTTTTACGGAGCAGTCTTGAAACAACAGGTGTAGGTGTGTGATGAGAGGTGTATATATAACGACCAGGGAGCTAGCACAGGAGTCGTTTGCCCTTTACACCCTGGAAGATGCACACTTACACCTTGAAAAAAAGAGTTGTAGTAGTTTTATTATAAAGGAGTACAAGGGAGTAGTGTTGGTCTCTTCTTGGTTGGTTGTTATAGAGAGGGATATAACAAAAAAATTATTGTGTGAGGCAAAGGCAATGGTGGAAAAGCAGGGAGGGGCTGCAGGTACCTAATTACTTTCCTGCTTCCCTGACCACCTTTATACCAACATCACTACCTACCTACTTACTGTCCTGCTTCCCTGACCACCTTTATATCCTCTTATTTACCTGCCTACCTACCTACTTGCCTGTCTGCTTACTTTACCTATGTACCTTCCCACCTGCTTAACTACCTTCCAACCTCCTTAACTGTCTGCCTACTTCCTTACCTGCCATCCCACCAACCCACCACACTACCACCCCATCTAACCTCCCCCATTCTGTCTTTCAGTGGTGGTGCAGGAGTTCGAAGTGCGTGTCTATGACGAATACGTGATAGGAGGCAACACGGCCGTCTTGAGATGCGTGGTGCCTTCTTTCGTCAGGGACCTCGTGACAGTGGCATCCTGGGTTCGAGACCACGCACACCACATCTACCCTTCCCTGCATGGTGGTGAGTAGATGGAGGTGTGTGTGTGTGTGTGTGTGTGTGTGTTTTGGACCTGGGGAGTGTGTTGACTTTTCGTCCTTTGGAGTATGTGTGAATCTGTGTTATTTTCAGGATTTTCTTTTTGTCACATCTGCCCGTCACTACCGAATCTTTTACCACCGCCACTCATACATACATACATATCTGTACACATAGCACTAAGTACCTACCTACCTATATACCTGCCTACTTACATACATACATACGTACATACACACATAGCATCATACCCACCACACCATTCTGCTCTGTGAATCAACTCTTTTATGAGCAGGTAAGTAGAATACATTTTTAATATTCGCGTATTTACCTGAATAATTTATGTGACTGAATATACATTTTTGTTTATTATTCCAGCGTCCCCCAATTTCTATCATACCCACCACGTATATTCTTCCTTATCTCATTTACCTCTTGCTAAATGAGAGTTGATGGAGAAAGATAGTGAGAGATACTTTGAATTTCCTTTGCCCAATTATCGCTTTTAACTTTGTATTCTCCTGACTACTCCATTTTATGTTCATCTACCTGCCACATACACCTGTTGCTACATGGTGGTTGGTAGACGAATGGGGTGTATTGAACGACTCCTACCTCAGTGTTATATGGGTACTGTCTACCTCGTGTGTTTATTTTCCTACGACATAACATTACTAGCACATCTTTTCATTCTACGACATACCTTTCAGTCTCTCTCTCTCTCTCTCTCTCTGTCTGTCTGTCTGTCTGTCTCTCTCTCTCTCTCTCTCTCTCTCTCTCTCTACCCACCCCCACCCACCCCAACTGAAGGAAAAAAAAGTGAATGAGTCTCCCCTGATTACAACCTACGTCATCTGGAAATCCTTCGTTACGTGGGAGGTGATTGGGGGATTAGTGCCAGTGATTGGGGGATTAGGTTCTCACTGGGATTAGTTTCAGCGAGGGGAGTGTCAGTGATTGGGGATATGTTTTAGTGATTGGGATTTGTTTCAGTGATGGAGGATTTGTGTGTCAGTGATTTAGGAGACTAATTAAGCGAGACTAAAGAGGTATGGCGTGGAAAGAGGGAGTAAGGGAGAATAAGGAGAGGTACGGAGAGTAAGAAAGTGTAAGGAGTGCAAGGTAAAGAAAGTAACGAGATGGGTAGGGGGAATGAAAGACAGAGAGTACAAGGGAGTAAGAATAGTAAAAAAGAGGGAGGGTAAGGGTAAGGAGGAGATGAAGAAAGGGAGAGTACCTTTGACCTCTTGTAAGAAATAAAAATAGGAAGGTACAAGACACCGTGGCTCCTGTGACGCCCAGGTAGTATTGATGAGACAACACCTGACTTCGTACAGCGACACCTGACTTTGTACTGCACCTGCGCTCGCGCACGCACGCACGCGCACACACACACACACACACACACACACACACACACACACACACACACACACACACACACACACACACACACACACACACACACACACACACACACCAAATCTCCTATTCCCTCCCCACATGTACTTACCCCTACCCCTCTTTCCCACAACACACACACACACACACACACACACACACACACGCTTTTATATTCTGCCCTCCCTATCTTTCTGACACTCCATTTCCTCTCTTTCACCACACAAGCCTCACAATTATTATTTCTCTCAGTTCCCAATGATTCTCTCTCTCTCTCTCTCTCTCTCTCTCTCTCTCTCTCTCTCTCTCTCTCTCTCTCTCTCTCTCTCTCTCTCCAATTATCTTTTTATTTTCCTGTACCTTTTTCTTCTATTTGTCACCTCCACTTTCATTTATTTTTTTATTGCCCTTTACTTCCACTTCATTTTATTTTGTTCATGCATCCTTCATTTTGGTTTTGCTTCTCTCTTTCACCTCCACATCCCTTCATTTCGCCATTCCCTCTCACATTTCCGTCTTTCATTATTATTATTTTTTCACATACCGTTTCCCCTTCACATCCCCACACCCATTCTCACATCCCCACACTTTCTCTCACATCCCCACACTCCCTCACACCCACAACCCCCCCCCCAATCACACCTAGAACCCCCACTCACATCCCCCATACCCCCTCCACATCCCCGCACACCCTTTTACATCGCCACTCATCCCCACATCCCCTCACTCCCTCTCCCACTCACATCTCTTCACCCAACAATTCCTCACATCCCAGGAGAGAATATAAAAAGATCCAGCCACACCTACACCCTCACGCTCAACACAGCCTCACACTATCTTTTCTCAGATTTCCCCTCGCAGACTTTCCCAGCACACCCTCATCCCCTCAGATCACTCTCACACTCTCTCTTCCTTTTTTTCCTCCCCTCACATCTCATCTCGCCCTCTCTCTCATCTTCCTCACATCACTCTCACCCTCATCCCCTCACATCACTCTCACACTCTTTTCCCTTTTTTTCCTCCCCTCACATCTCATCTCGCACTCTCTCTCATCTTCCTTACACACTCTTTCTCTGTTTCATCTCACCCGTGCTCTCCCCCTCTGTCTGTCCCTTCCCTGCCTCTTTCACACACTCATCCTCTGTCTCCTCACACTCCTTCTCACCCTGTTTCTCTCTCTCTCTCTCTCTCTCTCTCTTTTCTTCCTCATACCCTTTATCATCCTCCTGCTTCACTCACCGTTCTCTCCATCATTCACCCTTTCTCTTCACACACCCTTCTCACCCTCTCCAACCCTCTCTCACTCACCACACACCACTTCTCTCCCCGTCTTACCGTCTCCCCTCACACCCTTTCTCCCCCCACACCCACCACACCCACACATTCCCCCAGAGATCAGGGAAATATCCAAACATGCTCCCACTCTCGGTTTCAGCCTCACATCTAACAAACCCTCTCACAATTCTTCTTTCTCTCCTCTCCTTTCACTCTTCTCCTCTCCTCCCCTCTGCTCTCCTCTCCTCCCCCTCCTCTCCTTTCCTCTCCCCTCCCCTCCCCACACCCTCACCTCCCTCAGAGACCAGCTAAATATCACAACACACCGCCACCCCCGGCCTCTCTGCTAGTGTCTCTTCTTTGATAGTCGCCGGCTATAGTAAGGCGCCATGTCCTTGCTCTCTCGGTGTGGGGGAATTATGGAAGAGAGGGGGAGAGAGAGAGAGAGAGAGAGAGAGAGAGAGAAATGAGAAAGGGAAAAAGGATTGACGAAAGTTGAAGAATGGAGAAGGAAAGTTAGAAGGAAAAATACAGTTAATGAATCAGAGAGAGAAAGAGAGAGAGAGGAGGGAGGAATGAGGGGTCAGAAGGATAAAAGTATCGAGAAAAGAGAGGGAAATTAAAATAATGAAGAAGGGAGACCAGGAAGGGAGGGAAAGAGAGAAATAGAAATGAAAAAGAGAGAATGAGGGGAGGGAGGGAGAGCTGAGTGAAAGAGAGGACGGATGAGAAAAAGAAAAAGAGAGAGTGGGGTGAAGGAGACGAGAATAGTGCGTGGAAATGTTAGTATGTGTGTGGAAAGTGAGAAAGGAAGAGAGAAAGAGAAATGGGAAATTCGAGAGAGAGGAAAAGAGAAAAGGAGAGGGAATTTGTTGACGGAATATGTTAAAGAAGGATATGCAGACGAACAGCGAGAGAGAGAGAGAGTATTTTGCGTTTCCAGTTTATTTTTCGTGTAGCATTTTTTTCTTTCGCATGATTTCTAACGTTCGTCGATAATTCCCAAAACATTGAACTCATCATCATCATCATCATCATCATTTTGTTTCATCACCTATCACCACCACCATAATCGTCATCATCGTTGTCGTCATCATCATATAACAGTCATCTTCATCATCATCATCATCATCATCCAGACTTATTTTCCCACCCAAGGCTGAGGTTAGGTAGGGCCCAGAGAGAGAGAGAGAGAGAGAGAGAGAACTGATAGAAGAAAACCAAACGCCTACTCCGTTGAATCAGTCTCACTCTCATTCACTAATCATCCAAGCTCCCGGAATCCTGACTCCACCTCACATCCATACACATCCACACCTCGTTTATAGAGACAGTACTTAGGAAACCAGTTAGATAAATATTGATAAGAAAAAGTCTCCACAAAACCACCCAATCTAATTTCTCCTCTTCTCCCCTCTCTCCCCTCTTCCCCCGCGCACAGCTCTCTCTCTCTCTCTCTCTCTCTCTCTCTCTCTCTCTCTCTCTCTCTAACTACCCAAGCATTTCAGTTTCCCTATCCACACGCTCCCCTCACTTCTTCCTCTTTCCCTTTACCCTGTCACCCCACTCCTCCCTCTCAAAAGTGTTCAGGTATACAGTAATGTTTTAAATTGTACCCGCACTACAAGGGGACGGCTGTTTTCTTTCTCCTTCAGGTTTTTTCCTTGTTTTTCAGTGTGTAGCAGCGGTACCGCTAATGTGTAAATAAATATATGTGTATTTGGAAAAAATGTTAGATTATAATTGAATTGTGGCAAACTCGGGTATGATGATGATGATAATGAAGACCAAGATATGATGATGATGATGATGATATGATGACGGTGATGGTAAGGAGGAGGAGGATTAATGATAATGATTTGGTAATACTGAAGAAGGATAAAGTCTCTTAATAATAGTATTAATAATAGTAATTAGAGCAAAGTAACCAGAGGTCACAACACCCCGCCCGCGACCCAAATTTGGGACCCCCACTCCCACCCTTAACCCCTGGTGGATTGCCACTCCCACCCTTACCCCTGGTGGATTGCCACTCCCACCCTTACCCCTGGTGGATTCCCACTCCCACCCTTAACCCCTGGTGGATTGCCACTCCCACCCATACCCCTGGTGGATTCCCACTAAAATTGAACCACTTCCTCAGTTGAAGATGATCCGTTCATATGTTCAAGAGTTAATCGATGCACAGACTAAGAAATAAAGAAGCGCCGTCGACCACATACACCCTTTCTGCAATGAATTGCGGGCGGGGTGAATAATAATAATAATAGCAGTAGTAGCAGTAGCAGTAGCAGTAATAATAATAGTAATAATAGTAGTAATAACAATAATTATAAATAGCTAGTGGCTTGGTGGTAGGGTAGTCTGGTCGAGTGGCAAGCATGTCAGCAGTTCAAAGGTCGCCCAAGGGACTGATTTTTTTTTTTTTTTTTTGTGTGTGTGTGTAGCGGCCGTGGCTCAGTAGATTAGTAAAACTCAAAAAAAAAAAAAAATCAACATCGTACCCTGCCTCTTGACAAAATCCTAAATATTTCCGCCAACACAACAACACTCACTAAGTTGGCAGAATTAGAGGAGGAAGAAGTTAAGGTGAGTGGAAGAAGGATGATTGCGTGAAGCAGATTAGGTAAAAAGTTGAAGTTAATTTGGTGTGTGTGTGTGTGTGTGTGTGTGTGTGTGTGTGTGTGTGTGTGTGTGTGTGTGTGTGTGTGTAGACTCTGCATATGCCTCTTTTACCACGAGATTAAATATATGAAGAGAAATTATATATTAGGATAATTAACCGAAAATGCTCACACACACACACACACACACACACACACACACACACACACAGACACACACACACACACACAGACACACACACACACACACAGACACACACACACACACACACACACACACACACACACACACACACACACACACACACACACACACACACACACACAGTTTACTCCGAGAAAATAATGACGTTCTTGAAACATGGCGACGGATGAGAAGAGAAGGGCTTGATTTTTAAAGAAGGTTATACACGCTTTAATTTACGTGGAAAGAAAGTGAGGGAAAAGTGCACGGAAGAGAGAGAGAGAGAGAGAGAGAGAGAGGCAAATATGGAGACAGATAGGTAGGCAGGTAGACATAGGGAGATGTATGAATTGAGATAGGTAATTAGGTAGGCAGGTAGGTAGGTAGGTAGACATCGGGAGAGAGAGGGATACAGACAGCGATAAAGAGACAGATCGGTAGATAGATGGATAGATAGACAGACAGACAGATCCAGCCCACCACATCCAGTCCATTATACTCAATCTTTTTCCCATACCTCAACGACAGGTCATTGGCTGGTCGAAGTGGTATCACAGAACGACCCCCCCCCCACCCATAACCACCCACCAGCCCACCCGAACCGCCCCCACGTAACGACCCGTGTTGCATCCTCGTTGCACATAGCTCTTGCAATACGGCCAGAGTGATTCGCAACAGGATGTATATTGTACGGAGGGGGGGAGAGGAAGGGGATTTTTATATGGGAATGGATGGGTGAGAGGGTAGCGGAGCGAATGGAAATGGGTGTGCGTGTGTGGGTGGGGGGAGGGTGACTCTGTGTGTGTGTGTGTGTGTGTGTGTGTGTGTGTGTGTGTGTGTGTGTGTGTGTTTGTGTGTGTGTAGTGACGTAAAGGGGAGCTGACGATGAGTGGCGTTACGGTACGATGAACTTTGAAAACTATCCCTCCCACTCCGTTTCACACACACACACACACACACACACACACACACACACACACACACACACACACACACACACACACACACACACACACATTCTTCCTCCCCCCATCCCTGTAACACTTCGTATCCCCCTCTCCCAACCTCAAAATATTTTTCCTCCTTTTACCCAACTTTTTTATTTCTTCACCTTCTTCTCTTTCCCGTATTCCTTTCTCATCATTCATTCCCCTTCCCCCTTTATCTTCCTTCCTCCTCTGATCTCTTCCTCTTCCATACCCCCCACCCCATTCTGGCTCTCTCTTCCCCATCCCACATATTCCTCCTTCCCCCTACCCCTGTTCCTGTTCCCCCTTCTTTCCTCCTCTTTCTCTCTCTCTCTCTCTCTCTCTCTCTCTCTCTCTCTCTCTCTCTCTCTCTCTCTCTCTGGACGTAGCTCCGGTGAGAGGTCGTTGTAGTTGGCAGGTTTATAGTGTTAGTGATAAGATACACACACACACACACACACACACACACACACACACACACACACACACACACACACACACACACACACACACACACACACACACACACACACACAGAGGCAGTTATTATTTTACAAACTTACATAAATAGTGTTGCATCTACCTTCACTCCGTCTCACTTTTCTCTCCCTTTTTCCTCCCTTCCCTCCTCTAGACCCACTTATACACTCCCTCTCCATCCACACTTTCCCTCCATCTCTATCTGTGTTCTCCCTCCCTCCCTCCCTCCGTCCCTCCCTCTCTCCCTCTCTCTCTCTGTCTTTTCCTTCCTCTCCCCCCACACTTTGCTTCCCTCCTTATCTTTCTCTTCACTTGACCCATAAAATCAGTCCCTCTCTCTCTTCTTCTCTTCATCTCTCTACCTACACTTTCCCTCTCTCTCCCTTTCTCCCTTCTCTCCCCACCTAATCTCAGTCTGTCTCCCTTCTCATCTCACTCCACCCACACTTTTCCCATCCCTTCCTCCATCACACCCCATTACGCCCTGCACCATAACACATCACCAAGCTGTCGTAACACCTAACAACACTACACTTCGTCACCTCAGCACAATAACACGCGACAGGAGCTCCATAAAACACACACACACACACACACACACACACACACACACACACACACACACACACACACCATAACACCTCGAACACCATAAAGCTTCAAGCACCATAGCACACGCAGGCAGTGGCGGAAGGAAGGTAGCACATTTCATAGGCTAGCACCATCCCTTTGACGTCAACACACGGGAGCCCAGGTGTTATATCCCAACATAAATGCACTTCCAGCATAGTGGCGAGAAATCTTGCTTAAAATATAGCGTAGAGAACAGCGTAGCGACAGTATTTAACCTCTTTAGTCCGGGAATGTATGGGAGATGTTAATGACGTGGATAAATAAAACACAGAACACACACACACACACACACACACACACACACACACACACACACACACACACACACACACACACACACACACACACACACACACACACACACACACACAGTCTTTCCTCGTTAAACAGGACATACAGCACAGTCTCTCTCGTTCAATACAATTTCGTCATAAATAGTGATATAATAGTAGGGTATGACAGCAGAGTATACGTGATATAATGCGTATATCTCGTTGGTGTGTGTGTGAGAGAGAGAGAGAGAGAGAGAGAGTTCCAAAGAAATTTTATAACTGTTGTGTATTTCCCGATAAAGCTATACTACTCGAACTCAGAAACTTCCGGCCGCACAAAACACAAGAAAACATTGACATAAAAACGAAACATAAAGAAACATTGAAATAAGGTGTGTGTGTGTGTGTGTGTGTGTGTGTGTGTGTGTGTGTGTGTGTGCATAGTAGGAAAAAATGAAGTAATGAAAAGAATAGTATGAAAATTGAAGCAAGGAAAAGAATAGTGAGGAAAAAATGGTGAAAGAAAAATAAATGTATGAGAAAGTAAACCAAAAAAAAAAAAGAAAGTGAAAAACCAAAGCAAGTAAAAGAATGGTGTAAAAAACGGAAACAAGAGAAAGAACAGCAGGAAAAACTGAAGCAGGAAAAACAGCGTGAAAAACTGAAATAAGGAAAAAATAGTATGGAAAAATGAAGCAAGAAAAATAGCATGAAAAAATGAAGCAAGAAAAAGATGAGTGCGAAAAATTGAACCAAGAAAAGTAATTGTGTGAAAAATTGAAGCAGGAAAAAGAATAATGTGAGAAACTTAAACAAGAAAAAATGTGAAAAAAAAAGTGAAAAAAACTGAAGTAGAAAAAATCATGGGGAAAAATAAAGTAGCAAAAAATTCTATGAAAGAACTGAAGCAAGAAAAAGAATAGTGAGAAAGTCCGGTGCAAAAAAAAACAAAAAAAACAGCAGGAGAAAAAATACTGATTAATCGTATCTGCATTAGAATGAGTGAAAAAAATAATGACACATCGAAAAAATACAATAAGAATAAATGAAAAAAATATACGCTCAAACATATATTAATTAAATGAACACCCACTGATGTAAAAGGGGAAAAATATGTGGTAAGATGAAACCATTACGGTGAAAGAGAAGATGAAGAAGTGAAAAAAATAATGAAGAAGGAAATGTAACAGTGAGAAAGAAATTATGAAAGGAAGATTTTAAAGTGAAAGAAAAAAATTCAGAAAATGTCTTGAAAATGAACTAAAGCTTAAGGGAAAATTAAACGAAAATCAGAAAATAATTACACAGAAATCATTATACAAAACTGAAAAAAAAGAAGAACAAAAATTATACGAAGACTCACTGAGGCAGAGGAGGAAAAATATGTGGTGAGATGAGAGGAAAACATTATTAGGAGAGGGAAGCAAAAGAAGTGAAGAAAATATGAGGGGGGAAAAAAAATAGGAGACGGAGTAAGAGAGAATTTTAGAAAGCAGGTTGAAGAAATAAAAGTGAATAACAAAAATATCTGACAAAACTACTGAAATGTTGAATGAACACAGATTTTACGAGAAGTAATGAAAATAGTGAGACAAATTAACTCGTGATCTCGTTTTCCATGGTATTATTTTTTTATTTAACGTCGAACGATTTTCTTACTCTGAGTGAGCTATAGGAGGCATTAATGCAGTAATTTAAAATCTATAGTATTATCACAGCTACTGCCAGACGATTGTATTCATCTGGGAGTGAGTCCTGGAATCCTTAGAAACTTCTTAAAACAAGTAGATAGATAAAACGACAGATAGATAGATAGAAAGATAAGAAAAAGCAGCGAAAATACTAAGGGAAAAATTAAGGGTAACATTTTAAGGGAATCAAGAAAAACACAATAATGAAAAGAGGAAAATAACGAGACTCAGATTATATGCTTAAAATTTTTGGCGACAGAAAAGAAAAATTGATGATTACCAAAATACCGCCTGCAGGCTAAATAGAAAAATAAATGTGTAAGCGAGGCAGTGAGAGATAAAAGAGAGAGATAGGAGACAGGGAGAGAGGGAGAGAGAGATGGGGGAGGGCGGGTCTAGGTGACAGGCGGAGAGGGAGAGAAGATGGAGAGTGGGATTAGTTAGGGAGGAAGATGGGGAAGGAGAGAGAGAGAGAGAGAGAGAGAGAGGAAATGAAAATACTAGAGGGCAGAAGATAGTCTAAAAATATGAAATAGAGTTAAAATGTAAGAGAGAGAGAGAGAGAGAGAGAGAGAGAGAGAGAGAGAGAGAGAGAGAGAGAAGTATAGGAGTTGAAAAAGTGTAGCAAAGAACTAGGGAAGGAAGAGGGGAAGTGGAAGAGGGGGTCAAGAGAGTGAAAAGCAGGTGAACAAAAGGTGAAAGGAACATAGGAAGGAAGAAAATTACTTACATGCACACATAAATTCTGGTATACACGCTGGCATATAGTACACAAAAACGTACATATATTGCGCAGAGAAACAAATTCGGCTGCTCAGATAGGCACATCAGACACGTACATGCACATGCACACGTACATACATACATACGTGCATTAATAATCAAATACACCAAAATACGGACATACAGAGAAATTCATCTACCCACTCATATACGGTTGCTTAAAAACTTACATACATTAATACGTACAGAAAGACGCAATCACACACACACACACACACACACACACACACACACACACACACACACACACACACACACACACACACACACACACACACACACACACACACACACACACACACACACACACACACACACACACACACACACACACACACACTGTTCCATTACCTTTCGACAATGTGGTCACAAAAAAACGAAAAGAAAAACAAGAGCTCAGTGCAGTGAGGAAAAAAAGGTTTATTAAAAAAGAAAAAAAGAGCGAAATGACGTGTGGAGTATTTTGAGAGAGAGAGAGAGAGAGAGAGAGAGAGAGCCGAAATGTTGTGCTGAAAGTCAAGAAGAATTTTTAGTTAAAGGACGCTCGAAACAAAGTAGGGATGTGTGTGTGTGTGTGTGTGTGTGTGTGTGTGTGTGAGAGAGAGAGAGAGAGAGAGAGAGAGAGAGAGAGTTGCAATCTGAGAGGTGGTGTAGTGGGTCAGGTTGCAAGCAGCCTCATTTTAGTCCTGCAACATGACCCAGCGCTCTCTCTCTCTCTCTCTCTCTCTCTCTCTCTCTCTCTCTCTCTCTCTCTCTCTTTCTCTCACTCACGCATTTACCCTTGCTCACTTTTTTCTCACATTCTCTTGTCCTTGTTTTCCTGCTGTCTCTTTTTTTCTTTCTCAGTGTATCTCTAATTAGTGAGGAAAACAAAGAGCGGAAGAGAGAGAGAGAGAGAGTGAGAGAGAGAAAGAGAGAGAGAGAGAGACGAGACTAGGAGAGAAGAGAGAAAAGTAAAGGAGAGAGGACAAGAGAAGAGAGAAAGATGGATGAAAAGAGAGAAGAGAAGATAGATTAAGAAAAGAAGAGGAGAAGAAAAGAGAAGAGAGAAAGGTGAAGGACCGGAAAGAAAAGAAGGGAAGAAGAGGAAAATGCATGGGGTAATGGAGATGATACAAGGGAGCACGATGGAGGAATGGAGGGAAGAGAAGAGAGAAGAATGGAGGGAAGGAAGCAGAAGAATGGAGGAGAGGAGAGCAAAGGAAAACAGAAGAGAGAATTATGAAGGAAAGGAGAGAAGGAGGGAGAGAAGGAGGGACGTGTGTGTGAATTACCTCCTCATCACTTTACGAGTGTGCGAGTAAGTTGGCATAATTCAGAGAGGAGGGAGGGAATGGAGGGGAAGGGAAAGAGGAGGAAGGAGGGAGAGGAAGGAGGAAGGAGAGGAAGAGGGAAGACGAGAAGGGAGGAAACTAAGGGAGAAGAAAAGTGTAGTGTGGAAAGCAGAGGTGTGAGAAAGAGGAATGAGAGAAAAGTGGGGAATAGGGTTGAGGAGAGGAAGGAAGGAATGGGGAAGGAGGAGCTTGGGGAAGAGAGGAGACTTGGAGGAGGAGGAGGAGAGAGAGAGAGAGACAGATTTACGACTGGTCATTATATCCACAAATGAACAACACAGAGGGCGATTTATGCATGAAAAACGAAGTCCAGGTCGTCAACACGTGCCGGGGATGTGTGTGTGTGTGTGTGTGTGTGTGTGTGTGTGTGTGTGTGTGTGTGTGTGTGTGTTTCTTCATGTGTATATCTGTCTTCATTAGCTCTTAATTGCCGTCCATCTAAAGGACAAATAACCCATGTAAACGGAACAGCGTCTCAGTGTACACAATCTCCTTCCTGTTTCTTGAGGGTTCACAGCTCTTGACCACTGTGACCCATTTTTTTGCTTATTCTTCCTATCTGCAGACGATTTTATTCAGCCCGGGAGAGACCTTTGGAACTGGAAGGGTTAGATAAAAGTCTACTCCAACCCCTTTACTGACAAGTCATTCTCATATCCAAGTAAAATAGTATCGAAGCAGCAAAAATAAACTGCAGAATAAATCACTGAAGTTGCTATATTAAGATACAGCCGTGAAGAGTAGTATGGGAAAGATAAACCCATTCAGTACGAGGATGTCACTGTACTATCCTTGGTATTACCTGACGATGATGGAGTCCAGGATAGTGAACAAATAACCTGCTACAGTCTCAAAGGCCATATTAGTATTTATATTATTAAGGGGGGAGAAAAAGAAGGAGAGGGTTGGAGGGATGGAGAGAGGGGGGAGAAGGTGAAGGGGAGAAAAGAGGGAGAGGGGAAAGAAGGAGAGATGGTGAGGGAGAAAGAAGGGAGAGAGGAGATGGAAAGCAGTGGATCGGAAGGGGAAGGAAAGGCTGGAGGGTTTGGAAGACAGGGAGAGGGGGAGAAGAGAAAGGAGAGAAGGGATTTGGGAGAATAGTTGGAAGGGGAAGGAGAGGAGGAAGTTAGTAGGTAGGGAGAGGAGGAAAAGGAAGAGAAGGAGGGAGAAGGGAGGAGGGAGGTAGGAGGAAAGGGAAGAGGAGAAGGGAGAAGAGGGAGAGGGGAGGAAGGTCGAGACAAAATAAGTGGGAGTATTTCTGAAGCAATATTAGCTACCGGCTCTCCGGGAAAATATAGCACACTCCGCTAGAATGGGGGGAGAGGGGTGGAGGGGGAGGGGGAGGGAGAAAGGGGAGAGGTGGAATAAGGGATTGGAGAGGGAGAGAAACCTAGAGAGATAAAATAAATGTCGGGGTTATAAGGAAAGGGAGATTTAGAAAGCAGGAAGGGGAGAAAGAAAGGGAGGAAGGCGAGGAGGGAAGGTAGGATGGAGGGGGGAGGTAAAGAAGACGGAGGAGGACAGGCTTAGGAAGGGAGGAGAAATCGGGGGACAGAATATAAGGGAAAAGATTTAGGAGTAGGAAGGCGAAGGGAGTGGGGGGAGGTTGAAAAGGGGGAGGGGGAGGGGGGAGAAACGAAGAGGAAGAAAATAAGTAACATGAATAGACTTTGGAAGTGATAGAGAATGGAGAGAGAGTGAAAGGGCAGATAGAAAGGGGAGAGAGAGAAGGAAGAAAGGGAAGTGGTTGGAGGGGAAGACAAAATAATGAAAGGAATAGGCATAAGGGAAAGGGAGAGGGAATGGGGAATGAAAGAGAGGAGGAAGGAAAAGACAGAGGGGGAGAGAGAGAGAGAGAGAGAGAGGGAAGGGGAGATAGAGAAAATGAGGGAAAAGCGAGAGAGAGAGAGAGAGAGAGAGAGAGAGAGAGGCTTGGTTTATAAGAGATCCAATTGCCTTTCGTGTGGTAAGCGCATCTGAAGGGAGTTATGGAGGCTTCGTGTTAAAAAAGTTGAATTAGTTTATGATTTCGTGAGGAAGAAAATAATATGAGAATGATCGAGGAGAGAGGAGGGGAGAGTGGAGGAGGGGAGAGGGGGAGGCAGTAGAGGGGAGAGGAGAGGGGAGGGGGTATAATATAAGAGCCTCTCTCTCTCTCTCTCTCTCTCTCTCTCTCTCTCTCTCTCTCTCTCTCTCTCTCTTCCATGTCATGTTATTTTTCCACCAGTGTCATTTTTGTCCTTTTGTCTTTCTCCTCTTCTAATTCTTTCTTCCTTTCCTCTCATTTCCTTCCTTTCCTTTCCTTCCTTCTCATTTCCTTATTCTTATTTTCCTGTAATTCCCTCTCCTATCTTCCTTTTCCTTTCTTCTCCTTCCTATCCCCTCCTTCCTCTCTCACTGTTCCAGTTTCTCTTTTATTTCCCTCTCTCCCTATTTTATCATCCCTTCTTCTCTTCCTCTTCGTCATTTCCTCTCTTCGTCCCTCTTTTCTTCCGCCTTTTATCTCCCATCATCACTTCCCCTCCCTCTTCTTTTCTTCGCTCCCTCTTTCCCATCCTCCCTTAATCCCTTCTTCCGTATTCCCTCTTTCACTTCCTCTTCTCTCTTTCTTCTCTCCTTCCCCTTCCTCATTCCTTCATTCATTCTTTCAGTCTGCGTCCACCATCACTCCTCCTCCTCCTCCTCCACACCCTGTCACCTGCCCCCCATCTTCTTCCTCTCCCCTGACCTTCCTCCTCCCTCCCGATCCCCATCCGCCTCCCCCTCCTCCCTTCACTCTCATCGTCTTTCCACCCACTTTTCCATCATCATCTTCACTCATCCTCTAAACCCTGCATTTCCCTGGAACACCCTTTCCCCTCCTCTCACCTTCCTCCCACTCACCTCTCTCCCTCTCACCTCCCTCCATTTCACCCTTTCCCTCTCATCCCCGTCCCTTCTCTCTCACCCTCCCCTCTTCTTTGCCCTCTCACCCTCCCCATCCTTTCCCTCTCTCCCCTCTCACCCTCCCCATCCTTTCCCCCTCTTCCCCTCCCTCCTCTTCCCTCTATCACCTCTTTTCTTACAGCAAATTACAAGCTCCCAAATTGCCTGTAGTCCCCTCGAGAATGCAACCCTTTCCCACCCCCGTTTTTTATGACTCCGGATTACGGTTACATAGATCACACAGACGTACGGATCCCTGGTGGACACTGGACCGGCGGATCACACACACTCTGACGGATCATTGAGAACCTCGGATCACTTTGAAAGAATGAGTCCTGGATCGAACTTGGGTTTTACCAGTTTTGACCTGGATGTGCTAACCAATGCACAGGTCCCTCACATAGAAGAATTTTGACAGGCATCATCATCATCATCATCATCATCATCAGGAGAACACCGACAATCATCATCAACATCATCATCATCGTGCGAGGATAATGATGATGATGACCTTTTTCTCACTCAACAAGAAAAAGAATATTAAAGTAAAGGAAAAATATTAGACCTTATTTAGAGAGATGGATTACTTACGCTTGGATTATAGTGTATTTATCGTTCTCTTGGTGTTAAGCCTTCGTTATTTCTCTCTCTCTCTCTCTCTCTCTCTCTCTCTCTCTCTCTCTCTCTCTCTCTCTCTCTCTCTCTCTCTCAGCAGTGATGCATAATGAATTATCGGTATACCACCAACCTTTGTATGTATGTGTTAGCATGTATGTGTATCTGTGTGAAAGCAGGATGTGTGCAAGGGTGTATGTGTGTTTGTTTGTGTGTAAGTATTAATGTATGTATGTATGCGTGTTTTTTTTAGACTTCCTCGTAAGTATATATGTGTGGATCACTGTATGTGTATGAGTTTGTGTGTAATCATTAGATATGTATGTCAGTGTGTGTGTGTGTGTGTGTGTGTGTGTGTGTGTGTGTGTGTGTTATTTGTGGAATTGTGTACGAGTCATTGTGTTGAATTAGATGTATTTCTATGTATATGTATGTGTTGTGTGTGTGTGTGTGTGTGTGTGTGTGTGTGTGTGTGTGTGTGTGTTTATTTGTGGATATGTGTACGAGTCATTGTGATGAATTAGATGTATTTATATGTATGTGTATGTGTTGTATGTCATTGTAAGTGTGTGTGTGTGTGTGTGTGTGTGTGTGTGTGTGTGTGTGTGTGTGTGTGTGAGAGAGAGAGAGAGTGTGTTTATTTGTGGATATGTGTACGAGTCATTGTGTTGAATTAGATGTGTTTATATGTATGTGTATGTGTTGTGTGTCATTGTAAGTGTGTGTGTGTGTGTGTGTGTGTGTGTGTGTGTGTGTGTGTGTGTGTGTGTGTGTGTGTACGTACTCCCGAGACAACACCCATCTTACCTCGCCAGTTGAGAAAACGACAAGAAATCAACAAAAGGTCTTGTTTTCCTGCATCAGCTCTTTCTACACTACCTCCCTTTCCTCTCTCTCTCTCTCTCTCTCTCTCTCTCTCTGTATGGATAGATAAATAGATATACAGATAGACAGACAGATAGATGGATAAATAGATGGACAGATAAATAGATGAGTAGAAAAGTACACATATACGAGTACATTCTCTCAC
The DNA here is from genome assembly GCF_032717465.1 of Coenobita brevimanus. Classification (NCBI taxonomy): domain Eukaryota; kingdom Metazoa; phylum Arthropoda; class Malacostraca; order Decapoda; family Coenobitidae; genus Coenobita; species Coenobita brevimanus. The sequence goes on from NC_137048.1 coordinate 29,840,798, forward strand.
TCTCTCTCTCTCTCTCTCTTTCTCTTTCACTCTCTCTCAGCCTCCTTACTTCCGGGAGGAGGAAATGAGGAGGGAGGGATAGAAAAAAAAATTCTCTCACGGTATCAGTTTTCTGTCGACATGTTGAAATGAACTGAAACCCTAACATTCTCTCTCTCTCTCTCTCTCTCTCTCTCTCTCTCTCTCTCTCTCTTTCTTTCTTTCTTTCTCTCTCTCTCTCTCTCTCTCTACACTTCGTCTTCTTCCTCTCCTGTTGCACCTTCTCCTTTCCCACTTTCCTCTCCTCTTCACCCCTCTTTTCTTCTTTTCCGCCCTTCCCTCCATTTCCCTTCCTCCTGTTTACCTCGTTACCTTGAGTGGGTCCACCCCCAGTTAGTGGGACTCGAACCCACTCCAGTGCGTCCCCTGATCGTGAGTCCAGTGCAAAACAGACCGAGCCACGGAGTCATCATCTCCCTGTTTTACCCCTCCCTTCTCCCCACCCCCTTTCTCCTCTCTCCCCTTCTCCCCATCCTTCCCACTGCCTTTATCTCTTCACTCTCTCTGTACCCTCTCTCATCCATCTCCTCTTTCTTTCCCCTCTTTTCCTCTTCCTTATTTCCTCTCAATTTCCTCCTCATCTCCACTCACACTTTCTCCATTTTATTCCCTCTCTTCACCTTCCTCTCTTTACCCCAACTTTTCTCTCTCCTTCATTGTCCTTCCCTCTTTCTTCCCCTTTTTCTTCTCTTCCTAGCCACTCTTTTCACTCTCCGTTCCTTTTACTCTATAACTTTTATTTACTCTTATATTTAACTTATCCGTTCCCTTTCTTCCTTCATTCCTTTCATTCTTTTCGTCTTTGTCCCATTCTTCCTTCTTTCCATCCTGCCTCTTCCTTCGTCCAGTGTCACTGTTCTTTAATTCATTCTTCCTTTTTCCCCTCTTCCTCCTCCCACGATCCTTCAGTTCTTCCCGCCTCCCTGCCTTCTCCTTCCTTCCTTTCTTCCTTTCTTTCCTTCATTCCCTCCTTCCTTTCTTCCTTTCCTTCATTCCCTCCTTCTGCCTCTTTCCTTCCTTCCATCCTTTTTTCTTCCTTCCTTCCATCCTTCTTCCTTCCTTCCTTCCATCCTTCTTCCTTCCATCCTTCTTCCTTCCATCCATCCTTCCTTCTTCCTTCCATCCTTCCTTCCCTCCTAAGCTATAATATTAAAGCCACTCTCACCTCATTCTCTTCAACTTCCCCCTTTATGAAGTTTTTCCCACTCGCTTCTCCTGGATGGCACGAACCGGGAAGAGGGAGGGAGATAAGAGGGAGGGGAGGGGAGGGGGAGGGAGATAAGTGGGGAAAAAGGGAAGGATATGAATGGAGGAATGGGGAGGGGGAGGAGGAGGAGGAGGGAGATAAGAGGGAAGAGTGAGAGGGAGAGGGGGAGATAAGAAGACGAGAGGGTGAGGGAGAGATGGGAACAGGTAGGGAGAGGGGGAGGAGAGGAGGAAGGGGAGACAGCATAGGGGAGAGGGAAGATGAGCTCAGGGAGAGATGAAAGTGGGGTGGAAGACTCGGTGGCTAGGTGGTATCGCGTACGTCTTTCGATTTCATGCCTAAAACCATGGCGGAGATTTAGAGAAGAGGCTCAAAATATCTTCTGTTTCATACGTATATTTTTTTCCGTATGTTTTGCTGATTTTTTGCGCCATAAAATTAATTTCAACGGGGTTTACCGACTGACACAAAATCATAGCCAATTCAAAGCTTCAATTTTCTGATGGATTTTTTTTTTGGGGGGAGGGGGGCGGTTTGGAGAAGAATTACTTTTGGCTCCTACTCTCACTCCAACAGGCAGGTCCGTTCTGGGACCCTTGTTCTCGTTGGTTGAGGAGGCTCCCTAGCACGTCTTCCATAGCGATTTATTCCTGAGCTTGGCTAGTTAACATCCATTTGTACGCTATTTATTTAGAGTGTTAGAAGGATTTATATCACACAGAAAAGGACAAGATGTAATAAGCAAAATAAATCTCCTAGGAAAAGGTGTTAGGGAGTTTCCTTACCAGACGATAATACGGGCCTTGGAGGGAGGTGAGTTGGGGACACAGATGAGAGGTGGTAGGAAGGGTTGGGAGATGAGAAAGGGGAGAGAGGGGAAAATGAAAAGGGGAGGCGTAAGATAATGTGGAAGAGATGAAAAGGGGGGGGGGAGGCGGTGGCTCAATCGGTAGAGAGGTGGCTTGTAGTCCTAACGGACCCTGGTTCAAATCCCGCTGGGGCAGGAAACAGTTTAAGGATTTGAATTTCATAAAAATCAGACTTACTGATCTACCAGAAGACCCGCCGACATGTCGTAAAAATACTCCCGCTAATGTCAATACACCAGTCCTGTATGAGACAGCCCTAGCATGTATTCAGTACGGACTGTGGGTGTTAGCGCCGAAGTGGTGACATGTAGAGGTGTGCGGTACGTAGGAGGGATACTGGGCCTTGAAAGCAGGTTGTGAAGCCTATGCCCAGAGTCGGACAAATAAAAAAAAAAAAATGAGGAAAAGGAGTGGGGAGGGGACGAGGTGAGAAGAGAGAGAGAGAGAGAGAATAGAGGTAAAATCTCATATACGGTAACAGCATTTCTTGCACA
>NC_137048.1:29850906-29880906 GCF_032717465.1 Coenobita brevimanus
GTTACGTCCTCCATACTGTAGAATATTCTGTACGTCTGAAGGGTGTTATTTGGGAGTGAACGCTTTGAAAAGAAGTTAAGTACACTAACAAGCGATTTTCACATGCTGTACTCGTTTCACCATAACTTGGCCCAGATTTCCTTCATTTTGTAGCTGATTTCACATAGCTCAAAGTTCTCTACACTCTTCCCATAGCACTTCTTCGTGACTGGCATATTCTAGGATTGATCTATTGGTACAGCTCACAATTCAAGATGGAGATATGGAAAATTTTGGGCCAAGCTAGAGTGCAAGGAGTATAGTATCGCATTACAGTTTACCATTTTGGAACACATTTTGATTTCACATATATTCTACTATTACTATCTACTGCCAGACGCCTTAATCCCGTTAGGGGTGGCCACAAACAAATTAATCGCCTCCATGTATCCTTTTCCCCCGCCATTTCACTGCTCTGCTCCCAGCTCACACCCTCCTCTCTCATATACCTCTCCACTCCATCCCTCCATCTCATCCTTGGCCTCCCCCTCCCTCTCCTCCCCCTCCACCTCACTCACATACACTCTCCTCGTTAGTCTCTTACTCTCCATCCTCTCCACATGGCCAAACCACTTCAGCGTGTTTCTTCTAACGCTTCCTAGCACATCCACATCCACATCTCAACGATCCTTCACTCAAAAAAAAAAAAAAAAATTATACCTTCCTGTGACGAGAAATACTTGCCAATCGTTTTATAATTTTCGCCTGTATTGTAATTTGAGCGATGTGCAAATATTTATAGAGTAGCATTTATCATCAGCCATAATATACTGTAATATCCTTTGAAAATGTTGTATGTTTGAATTATATCCCAGTGTGTCAGGTGTACGGGAAGAGGAAGCAGAAGAAGAAGAGGAAATGGAATTAGAGGAAGAGAGGAACTGGAGGAGGAGGAGAGGGAAGGAAGAAAAGGACGAGCGGCACAATGAGGAGAATAGGCAAAGATGATGATGACGATAGTGATGATGGTGGTGGTGATAATAATGATGAGGAGGTCGAAATGGGAGAGAAGGAGGAGGAGGAGGGAGTATTAAAGGGGAGTGTGTTGATAGTGATGATGAGTTGGAGGAGGGAGGAGGGGGAGAGGGAGTTGGGAGTGAGATGGAAAAAAATATGAAATTGATGAGAGAGAGAGAGAGAGAGAGAGAGAGAGAGAGAGAGAGAGAGAGCGAGATGAAAAATGAGGAATAGGAAGAAAGATAAATGGTGAGAACAAGGAGACAAGAGAGGAAGGAAAACAAGACACCTGGAGCACTGATACGCCGAGAGGCAGAGAGATAGGGAGGCAGGCACAGGTGAGGCAGGAAGGCAGGGTGGGAGGTAGGCACATGTGAGGCAGGAAGGCAGGGTGGGAGGTAGGCACAGGTGAGGCAGGTGGGGTTGGAAGTGAGAGGGGAAAGAGGCAGGGAATGGAGAGAGAGAGAGAGAGAGAGAGAGAGGTGGATAGACTGGAAGGCAAGCTAATTGGAGAGAAAGGAAACAGAAAGCAGGTGACGAAGGGAGAAAGGTAGGCATACATGGAGGAAAAGTATGTGGGAAAGTAGAGGAAGCTGGAAGAAGGAAGGGAAGAAGGGAGAGAGGAGGAGGAAGGGTGAGAAGGAAGGAAGGAAGCAGGAAGAGAGGGGAGATAGTTAGGGAGGAAGAAATTTGGAGAATGCTGGAGGAAAGAGAGGGAGCGAAAGGAGTAGAGAAGGAACACAGGTAGGCATGGAGGAAAGGAGAGATGGAGGGAAGGAGGAAACTGGGTAGGTAAAGGGAGGAGGAGGAATGCAGAGTGTCAGTGAAGGTAGAGAAAAGAGAGAGAGAGAGAGAGAGAGAGAGAGAGGAAAGAAAGGGAGGCAGGCAGGGAGTGTAAAAAGCGAACATGGTAGTAATTGGATGGAAGAGGGAGTGAGGGAGAGATAATTACTTGCTTCACAACTGCTAGGGGAGGCTGAAAGAGAGAGAGAGAGAGAGAGAGAGAGAGGGAGAGACTAGATAAATGGAAAGAGAAAGATAGCAGATGAACACACACACACACACACACACACACACAGTACAAATATCAGGTTCAGATAAATGGAACGAGGAATTGATAGGAAATGAACACTCTCTCTCTCTCTCTCTCTCTCTCTCTCTCTCTCTCTCTCTCTCCAAAATAACTCCTTCCTCTAGATATGGAAGTTTTGGAGCAACAAGGAAGTATAGAATGCAGTTAACTTTATCATTTTTATCTCTGTTATTATAACCACGAAGAAATTATAATTTTTGGTATTTATAATTTATTTCATAGGCGACTAAATTTGTAAGATAATTTGTAATATCACCGTACTAATTTTTTTTTCTTGTCTCATTTGTCATTATAATTTTCTTTTTGTTGTTCATTTTCTTTTTTCTTTTCTTTCATTCTTTTTTTTTCTTTTTTGCTGTATTTAAAACGTTCCTTTTTTATTTAACTTGTCCTGTTTAGGCCTAGTTAAATAATGTAAGCAGGAACTATGAGGTGTGTGTGTGTATGAGAGAGAGAGACAGACAGACAGACAGACAGGCAAACAGACAGAGAATCCCATTCCATTATCTCTAATTGAGAGGCGTTATCACATGAAAGAGAAAGCAAAGGAAAACAGTGAAGAGAAATGAGAAATATAGCAATATAGTGAGAGAGAGAGAGAGAGAGAGAGAGAGAAAGAGAGAGAGAGAGAGGATAGTAGTGTTTGCTGTTAAATTAAATTATACTATAGGATAATAGTATACAATTTTAGGAGTATGAGGAGGGAGGGAGGAGAGGCGAGAGAGGGATAATACAACAAACACGTCACTCTTCTCTCTTCTGTCATGCTGGTAATTTCAGTGCTGGATCAAGAAGGAATCTATCCCCTCCAAAATAGAAGGCCAGAAATGGGTCACATCTCGGGATCCGATGGCCCGATTGGATTGGAAATTGTTTTATTCTTCAAGTTAGAGCATTGCAGCGGTACCTTGCACCAACAAAAATTGCGCTACATGCTCCGGTTTTCGCTGTGTTACGGTAATAAACAAACATACAGAAGTCAGATACTTGTTATATAGAATGTTATTATTTTTATTATTATTATTATTATTATTATTATTATCATTATTATTATTATTATTATTATTATTATTATCATTATTATTATTATTATTATTACTGTGGGTACAAATGATACTGCCGAAGCCAGGGTTTTATGCATGGTGATGGGGCAGGCATTGTGACCACCTGTTATGGGATAGCTTGCAATAAGGTGGCAGGATCTCTCTCTCTCTCTCTCTCTCTCTCTCTCTCTCTCTCTCTCTCTCTCTCTCCTCCTGCCTCTTCATCTCCGACTCTTCCCTCTCCACGTCCCCCTTCTCCCTTCCATCTTTGTTTATTCCCACTCTCTCCTTTCACGTCCTGTCTCTCCATACCTCCCCTCTCCATCCTCCATCTCACCAGATCTCCCCTCTCCACTCCCCTTTCTCCCTCTCTTTTCCACTCTGTTCTCTCTCTCTCTCTCTTCTCCATCTCTCCTCTCCATCTCTCTTGTCCACCTCCTCTCCCTCTCGTCTTCATCTCCCTTCTCCCTCTCCTCTCCATCCCCCTTTCTCCCTCTCCTCTCCCCCCCCCTCTCTCTCCACCTCTAACCTTTTCCTCCAACTCTTGTAACTACATTTCTGTCCACCGTCATTCCATTTCCCTCCTGACCTTCTGAGTGCCTCTCTCTCTCTCTCTCTCTCTCTCTCTCTCTCTCTCTCTCTCTCTCTCTCGTCTCCTTTCCCTCCCCTTCTCCTTCCCCTTCCCCCTCCACCCCTCATCCATCTAATTATATCCCCCACATTTCCCCCAATTCCCTCCACCACCACCCCTTTCTTCCACCCCTTCCACCTCCTTCTTCCACCCCCCCCTCCACCTCTTTCTTCCACCCTCTCCACCTTCTTCCACCCCTTCCACCTTCTTCCACCCCTTCCACCTTCTTCTTCCATCCCCTCCACCTCTTTCTTCCACCCCCTCCACCTCTTTCTTCCATCCCCTCCACCTCTTTCTTCCACCCCCTCCACCTCTTTCTTCCACCCCTTCCAGCTCTTACTTCCACCCCTTCCAGCTCTTTCTTCCACCCTCTCCACCTTCTTCTTCCACCTGTCCCCTAACCACACTCGCCCTTTAATCCACTACCCATCCCATTACAGCTTTTTATCCCGCTCTCCACCACCCTCAGTCTAAGGATCCTGTTGTTCTGCCCTTCCAATTGCCCTCTTCCACTTCTCTCCCTCCCTCCCTCTCTTCCATCCTTGTCCTTCCTTACTTCCATACCTCTTCCCTCCTTTGCATAACTTCCTCCTCCCTCTGTCGCTCCTGCACCCCCTCCTCACCTTCTGCCTTCTCCCTTCCTTCCATTTCTCCCTTCTTTTGCACCCCCTCCCTCCTCTTCCGTCTTCTTCTTCCCGCCCTTTCATAACTTCTTTCACCTCCCCCCCCCTCTCTCTCTCTCTCTCTCTCTCTCTTCCACCCTTCCCATCCTCTCCACTTTCTCTCTCCCTTTCTTTCTACCCTATCCCTCACCTCTACCCCTCCTCCCCTTCCACCTCATCCCTCCCCTCCACCCCTCCCTCCCTTCCACTTAGAGTCTTTCCACCCACGTCCATCCACCATAATCCCATTTTGACTTTTATCCTCCCCTGGTCCTCCACACATCCACTTTTTCAACATCCCTCATTCCATCCAGTACTCCTCTTTCTCCTTCACCCCTCTTCTCTCATTTTCCCCTCACCCCTCTCCTCTCCCCCTCTGCTTCTCTACCCCATGCCCCGTCCGTCTACCCCCTACTCATCTACCCTTCCTTTCTCCAGCCATTCTGTTCGTCGATAAATTTAACTACCATCCTCAGTCCTCCCTTATCTTCTTCTCTGTTATCTCCCCATTCCTGATCATACCTGTCCACTGCTTCTCTCTCTCTCTCTCTCTCTCTCTCTCTCTCTCTCTCTCTCTGTCACACACACACACACACACACACACACACACACACACACACACACACATCTTCCCCTCCCCACTTCTCCCCTACTCCCTCACCCCCATTGTAAGCGTGGGGTGACAATAACCATAAAATAACCATATAAACAGTGAGGTGGAGGGGAGGTGGAAGGGAAGTGGAAGCCCCCCCCCCCTTTAGTGGCTGTGGAGGCTTCTTTACAAGGCACCCATAATGAGAATCGAACCCGCACGCTGCTCCCCATTTTTCTGTACTACCTGTTTCCCCATTGTTCCCCATTCCTCTTTCCCATTTGCCTTTTCTGTCCTTCCTTGTTTTATCTTCCACCTCCCCATTTCACATTCTCCCTTTTCCCCATTTTTATCTCCATCTTTCCCATTTCCCTTTCATGCCTCCCCCATTTCTTACCTCTTCCTCTTCCCCATTCCCCACTTCTGTCTCAATTTCACCTCCTCCTCTTCCCTGTTTCTCATTCTAACCCTTCCTTTTTCTCCTCGGCTTCCATTTCTTTCCACTCATTCCCCATTTCTAGCAACCCTCTTTCCATCAACTTCCTTTCCCATTTCTACCCCTACTCTTTTCCACATACCTCTTACCCACCACCCCATTCTACCCACTCCACCCTCCCTCTCCCTTCCCCAACCACCCCACTCCACCCTCCCTCTCCCTTCCCCAACCACCCCACTCCACCCTCCCTCTTCCCTATCCCTTCCCCATCCCTTCCGTTGTGGCGTGACGTGAAGATAGCCATATAAACTTTTACAAACTCCCCCCTCACCCACTCCTTTGTCCCACCGTAACCCCCTCTTCCCTCCCTCACCCAAAATCCCCACCCTCTCTCCCCACCCCATTCACTCTCCCTCACCCACCCCTCTCCCACCACTCCTCTCTCTCTTTCCCCCACTCCCTTCTCTCTTCATCGCCACCCCCTCTTCCCCAAACCCCACCTCCTTCATCCCCGCCCTACACCTCTCATTCCCCAACCCCTTTCTCCCCATCCTAACTCGTTCTCTCCTCACCTCATTCCCTTTCTTCACTCCCCTTTCTCCCACCTCACCCACTGTCTCCCACACCCCTCATCCTCACGCCACCGCTCTCTCATCCCATGCTCTACCTCCCTTCCCCACCCCGCCCCGCCCCTCCCCTCACCCCCATTGTGCGGGTGGGGTGAAAACAACCTTAGTGGCTGTGTGGGCTTCTTTACAAGACCCACATAATGAGACCCACCACACAGGCTCCGATAAAAATTGAGGAATCTGCCTCCCTCATTTTCTCTTTTTCCTCTCCCTTCTCGTTTCCTCTCTCTCCCCTCTCGTTTCCTCTCTCTTCCCTCTCGTTTCCTCTCTCTTCCCTCTTGTTTCCTCTCTCTCCCCTCTCGTTTCCTCTCTCTCCCCTCTCGTTTCCTCTCTCTCCCCTCTCGTTTCCTCTCTCTCCCCTCTTGTTTCCTCCCTCTTCCCATCTCGCTTATTTTCTCCTCTTTTCTCTCCTTTTTTTCTATTTTTTTCTTTTTGTCTCCTGTCCTCTCTTTTTCTATTTCTTCCCTCCCGCTCACCTTTTTCCTGGTATTTATTTACCACACGTCTTTTTTCCTTTTATCTATGATTGTGTCCCTCCTTCCCTCTTATTAACCTCATTTTTGTGTTTTCCCGTTTCTCTCTCGTTCCCTTTCCTCCCTCTTATTTTCCCTTCTTCCCTATATTCCCTCTTATTTTCAGTCTCTCCTCTCTGCTATCATTCCCCCCTTTTCATTGTTACTCTCCTTTCTTCTCCTGTCTTCTTTTTCCTTCTCATCCCTCTTGCATCACTCATTTTCCTCTTTTCTTTCCTCCTTCACTTCTCCTCCTTTCGAGCCCACGCCACAAGTTCCTCCTTTCCCACACCACTTTTTCTGCACCTCCAGTGTTATTTTCCATCCTTTTCTCCCTTCCACAGCACAAACCACTTCCTTTCTACTCCATCCTGCTCCATCAGCCTCCACCTTTCCTCTCCCTCTCGAACCCACTCCACAATACCCCTCTCCCTTCCCACTCCACTCATCCAGTATCCCCCACTCCATTTCTCTTCCCATCCACTCCTTTTCCACCCCATCTCACCCCATTAGCACCCAGCATTCCTATTCCTTTAACACCCACTGCACACCACCACCACCCTCCCTTCCCAGACCACTTCCATTCCCCATCCCACGCCCCTGTTATCGACACAAACTACTACTTTTCCACCCCATTCCACTCCATCAACACCCACCACTTACCTCCCTTTCTAGATCCGCTGCACCAACACCTACCTACCTCTCCCCACATCCACTCCGCGCCCAATCCCCACTCGTAGCCCGATCCCCACTCACCTCCCACTCAGTCTGCCACGTGTTCCTGTCCCTCCTCTCGCCTCCATAATCCTCTCTCTTCCCCCCCCCTCTCTCTCTCTCCCTCTCTCTCTCTCTCTCTCTCTCTCTCTCTCTCTTATGTACTCTTATTTCTTCCTCTTCCCCCTATTATATCTGTTCTTTCTATTCTCTTTATTCCTCTTCATTTCTTTACTTCCCCATTCCTCATTTTCATTTCTCTCCTGTCTCTTCTTCTGTCCCTTTCTCCTCCTCTTCTCTCCCTTTGCTCCCCCTTATCTATTTTGGTGCTCCTCTTCTCTTCCGTTTCCCCCACCCCTTCCCCTTCCCTTTCCTCTTTCCCTTATCTCCCTGTTCCCTGTTTCTCTATGTGGTATTTCTTCCTCTTCCTCCTCGTCTTTCCTTTTTGTTTATTTTTTTGTCATTTTCATACATAAATATTTGTCATTTTCATACATAAATACTCTATCTTTTTTTGTACTTTTTTTTTTCACTGCTCCAGCCCAGTTAGCCTCCTTTTACAAATATTTCCCTTCCCCTTTCCCCTCTTCTTCCTCTTTCCCCCTCTCCTTCCCCTCCCCCTCCTCTTCCCCTTCCCCTTCCCTTTCCCTCCTCCCCTTCCCCTTCCCCCCACAGTGTTCTCTCTCCTATTCGATCCTTCCACCTTTAATTCTCTTCCCTCTCCCCTAGTCCCTCCCTCTCCCTACCTCCCTCTCCCTTCATACCTTTCTGTCTTCCTCCCTCTCCATATCTTCTTTTCTTCCCTCTCTTCCTCTCTCCCTGTCCTTACCTTCTTTTCGCCCTCCCTCCCTCCCCCCTATGTACCTTTCATTCTTCCTCCCTCCCTCCCTCCCTCTCTGCACCTTCCATTTTCCATATTTCTTTTCCTAGCCTTACTGCTCTCTCTCTCTCTCTCTCTCTCTCTCTCTCTCTCTCTCCCTCCCAGAATTCACACACACACACACACACACACACACACACACACACACACACACAAGTAGAAGGTGCGTTGCGTGCTGGCCTCTCGTTTGTGGCCTCCCTGCGAGACGGCGAACCTGTGGGGGAAGTCGCTGAGAGGGAGAGAGAGAGAGAGAGAGAGAAAGAGAGAGAGAGAGAGAAGAGGGAAATTTATGATTATGGGGAGGAAAAGGGAAATGAAAAGTAGGAAGGATCGGAAAAGTTAATGGAAAGAAAATCAGGGTAAAAAATGGGGAAAAAGTTAGTAGAGGAAAGTTAAGAGGAAGAAAAGAGAATTGGAAGAGACGAATGAGAATAAAAAACAAAAAAAGAGGGGAAGAATTTTAAGGAATATGAGACAATAATAATAATAATAATGGGTAAAAAGAGGGGAAAGAGAAAGTTGGCAGGATATTTTGAGAGAGAGAGAGAGAGAAAGAGAGAGAGAGGGGGGGATAGGGGAGGGGGTGTTTCGTGCGGGGAGATGGGAAGTAAGGGAGCTGAACCCATCCCATTACAGGCCCTGCTGTGTAAAGTGTGGGCAGGGGAGGGGAGATGGGAGGGGGAGTGGAAGGGGAGGGGGAGAAGAGGGGAAGGGGGTATGGAAGGGGAGGGGGAGAAAAAGGGAAGGGGGTGTGGGAGGGGAGGGGGAGAGAAGTGGAAGGGAGGGAAGAGGAGAGAGACGAGGAAGACTGGGAAGAGAAGTGACGGGAAGGGGAGAGAAGGAAAATGGAGGTAAGATTAGGGGCGAGGAGGAAGGAGAAGGGGACAAGAGGTAAAGGGGAAGAGAGGAAAGGGCATCAAAAAAGGGAGAGAAGAAGGAGGAGATGGTAGAGGAAATGGATGGGGTAGGGGAGAAATGGAGAAAGGAGGAAGATAAGTGGTGGGAAGGGATGTAAGGGGAGCAAAGAGGGAGGGAGTGAAGATTAGCGATGGAAAGGGTAGAAAGGACAGGGGATGAGATATATTTGAGTATGGAAGGGGAGGATGGGGAGGGGAAAGTTAGGGGAAGGGAGATGGAAGGGCTGAATGGAGAAGTGATGGTTGGGGATGGGGAGGAAGGGGAAGGGAGGAATACATGGGAGGATTAAGGAAACAGGGAGAGAATAAGTGGGAGCAAAAAAAAAAAGTGAAGGGAGATTAGAATCATGTAAGGAGGTGAGAGGAAGAAAGAGGGTAAAAGAGGAGAAACAGAATAGGGGAAAAGAGGAAAGAGTAAAAGGACGCAGGAAAAAAGAGGAAAGAGTAAAAGGAAAGAGGAAAGAGTAAAAGGAAGCAGGAAAAAAGAGGAAAGAGTAAGAAGAAGCACGAAAATAGAGGTAATTAAGAGAAAACATTAAAAGAGGAAAGTGTAAAATTAAATAGGAAATACAGGAAAAAGTAAAAGAAAGTAGGGGAATAGAGGAAAATAAATGAAAATAACGGAAAAGAGGAAAAAGTAAGGGAAAATAAGGGGAAGGGAATGAAGCAGTGAGATGATTATGAGAAAGAAAGAGTGACGAGAAAGGGAGTGTAATATTTTCGTGTGAGTTGGGGTGTATGGGAGGTGTGGCATACCATTACTGTGAAATGTGAGGAGGGGAAGGGGAGAGGAGGGAGATGAGTAGGGGGAGAGAGAGAGAGAAGGAGAGGGAGGAAAAGTTGGATGGGGAAGGGGAAGAGACGAAGGGAGGAATAAGAAGGGAAAGGAGAGGGGAGGAGGAGCAAGGAGGAGGAGAGAGGAAGATGATGGGCAAGGAGAAGGAAAAGAAGTATAGAGAGGTAGGGAAGGGAGGGGAGGAGGAAGAACAGGAAACGATAGGAGAAAAAGGGGAGAAAGAGAAAGGGACAGGAAGATTAGGAGAGGGGAAAATGAAGAGGGGACGGAAATGAGAAACGAAGAGGGGGTGAAAGGGTGAGACTAGGTAGGATAGGGAGAGGAATGGAAGGAAAGGATGGATGGGATGGGGAAGGAAATGAAGGAGATGGAAGGGACGGGGTATAAAGGGGAGAGTGGTGGCGTGGAATAAAGAAAAAGAGTATTGAGGGAAGAGGAGTACAAGCAGGCTAGAAGGAGAAAAATGGGAAAGAGAGGGGATCAGAGGAGACGATAAAGGGAGGGGAGAGAAGGGAAGGGGAGGGGAGGAAACAGAAGGCAGGATAAAATGAAGGACGGGACTAAAAGGGGAGGGGAGCAGAGGGGAGGATAAAAGACAGGAAGGAAAAAGGAAAGGAAAGGAGAATGGAGGGCAGAGGACAAGAGAGAAGGAGTGAACTTTGGTAAAACACAATTAAAAAACACTCTCCCAGTTTCAGTGTTCAGCACAAGAAAGCGGAGGTAAATAGATAACAAAAGCAACAAGAACAATAGTGACAAGAACAATAATAACCCTAATAATGGTCACTGCTATCGTCGTCATCGTAACTTTATTATAATGATCCAATTTCAGTATGTTTGTTGGTTTGTTTATGACATAACACAGCAAAAACGGCGCAAAGTACCGCCATTTTTGTTAGAGCAAGGTACCGTTTTGATGCTCTTACTTGAAAAGTAAGACAATTTCCAGTTCAGTCGGGCCACCAGTTCCCGAGTTAGGACTCGTTTCTGGCTTTTTGACATCGAGCGGAGGCCGCCGAAGCGAGTAATAACAGTAACAATAATAATTAATAATAATAATAATAATTAATAATAATAATGATAATAATAACAACAACTAGATTTCTGAAACTGCTGAAGCAATATTCAAAGAACTCCACCTTCCAGATGAAAATACTTTTGTTACCATTGTAGACCTAATATTAAGAGACTTTTGGTATGACCTAAAAATTTTTACGGATTTTGACCTGTGACCTTAAGATCAAGGTCTAGGTCATTCATACTATGCAGATCATGTTCACTCTTGACCCACAATACTTCCACAGAGCTTGGTCAAAATCGGCCGAATATTTTCCGATACAGCACTTTCAGGCATGAGGCGGCCATTTTGATTTTCCTCAGTATCTCAAAAAGTTCTTGTTGGATCTCAATATCAGTACCCAGCTGCACTAGTATGTGTTGGCGACTAAATGCTGGAACATTTGCAGAGCAATCGATTCAGTAGTTTTTGCTGCTCAGGAGAGCAAAAACTGAAAAATAACATAGAGGGCGCTAATGCGGTGCCAGTGCTAGGAAAAAAAAAATGTGCCAAAAGAAGCCTGCAACCAAGGTACATCACTCCTGAAAGTTTCAAGTCACTTATCTCGACCGGTCTTGGAATGCCAGCCTTCTACATCCCCCCCCCAAAAAAAAAAAAAAATAATAATAACAATAATTATTATATCTACAATATCAATAAGAACTCCACAGAATGTGGAGTTCTTGATAATAAAGTTCAGTCATTTAGTCAGTGTTTCTGCTGTAGTTGATGTTTTTGTTGTTGTTGTTGTTGTGACTCAAGGCTTACATGGGCGTAACCAGGTGGACTGCAAGGTTTAGTCGCCCCTTCCTGCAGTCCACCATCCACCTGTCGGGAGATTGGGAGGGAGGTGAGGGAGGGCTGCCTGAGTGTATACGAGTTGGTCACCGCATGAAGGCATCTCTCTCAAGCATCAATCAGTCAATAAATTAGTTAAATAGAGCCAGACAGAGGTATAGATAAAAACATTCTCAGTAGGAGTGCCTGAAAAGAAGTGCATGTGCGTGGCCGCCTTATCTCTCTCCTACGTGCCCTGTGTGTGTGTGTGTGTGTGTGTGTGTGTGTGTGTGTGTGTGTGTGTGTGTGTGTGTGTGTGTGTGTGTGTGTGTGTGTGTGTGTTCCTTTCTTGCCTGTAACACACACACACACACACACACACACACAGGTGCCTTTATTTTTGCGCTGTCTGGTGTTGTTATCGGGGACCAAGTTGCAGCAAGCCAACTCCAGCCAACTATCGCTCTTATCAGTTGTGAGGGTACCGCTGTGGGGGGCTGACTTCCTGACGAGGCAACGCTGTGGGGAGAGGGGATGTTGGGGAGTTGGGGAGGGGGAGTGAGTGGGGAATCGGGAGAGAGAGGGTGTGGGGAGAGTCTGAGAGCGAGAGAGGGTGAGTGGGAGGGCGTATGCGGGAGTTTGAGAGGTGAGATGTGTTGGGGAGCTAGAGTGAGAGGGGGAGGGAGTGTGCGGGGAGTTATAGTGAGTGGGGAGAATATGGGGAAAGTGGGAGTGGGGGAGGGAATGTGAGGGGAATCTGAGAGAGGGGGAAAAGTGGAAGGGGGGAGTTAGAGGGAAAGGGTATTGGAGGTAACTAGAGAGAGAGAGGGATGTATGGAAGGAGTTAGGGAGAGGGAGGGATGGGTGTTGGGGAGGACTTTGAGAGAGGTGGGAAGTTGTGGGTGGGAGGAATCGGGGTGAAAGGAGTGTTGGTGAGGGGGTGTTGGAAGTTGATGGGAGCGGAAGAGTGGGTGAAAGTGAAAGTAAGAGTGTGACTGTGTGTGAGAGGAGAAAAGGGGCAGGGTCTACGGAGAGGGAGGGGGGGGGGAGAGTGTGAGTAGGTGATGAAGATGGAAGGAAAAGGGCATTATGTGAGTGGGGAAGAGGAAGTGAGTGTGCTGTGAAAGGGGAAGAATGCACTTGGAGAAGGAAAAATGAGTGTGATTGAGAGGGAATCTTGAGTTAGAGGAGAATGAGATGTTTGCGAAAGGGAAAAAGAGAGTGTGACTGTGTGGGAGGGAGGGCTTGGGAGAGAAGAGTCCTGGGTGTGTGTGTGTGTGTGTGTGAGAGAGAGAGAGAGCATATTGTAGAAAGCGAGGGATGAGAGGAAGAAGCCTGTGCATGGGGATGAATGTGTAGAGGAGAGGGGTAATGGAGCGAGGTTGAGAGAGTGGGAAAGAGAGGTGAGTTTACTGACGAGAGAGGGGCAATGAGAGACGTGAGCTGAATGCGTTGGTTTTGAGTGGAAAGGGGAGGAAGTACAGACAAGAGGGGAAAATTGGGAAGGGGTGTAGTGGGGAAAAATGAAAGATGAAACAATGGATTAAAAAAAAAAAAATGCGTGAGAGAAAACCAAACATGAACAAGGAGGAAGAGGATAAAGATGTACAAGGAGGAGGAGAAAATGAGAAGGAACGAAAGTAAGAAAGGCTTAAAGAAAAATAACAACAGGGAAAGGGAAAGTATCGGGGGAATAGAGAAGAAAGGGAAGGAGAGGAAACAGGTAGAGAAAATACGAAGAGAATAGAATGAGAGAACGCTGATTACGAAGGAAAGGGAGAAAGAAAAGGAGAAAAAAGTGAAAAGGACAAGCGATTAAATGGAAAAAGAGTTGCTTGGAAGTGAAACAGTGGGTGAAGAAATTTTGAAAAGGAGTTTGAAGCAGAAAACAAATGAGGAAATATATGCATTGGTAAGACAGGAGTTTCAGAAATGCAAAGTTGATTAGAAAGAGAGAATGAGGGAAAGGGGAGAGAGGCAATAATAGCAAGAAGGATAATGTAAAGAGGGGAAGATGGAAGAGGAGGAGGAGGAGGATTAAAATTAGGTAGAATTAAAAAAAAAAAAAAAAGAAGAGAATGGGACGCAGAGACAGTAGAAACAAGTATATATATATATATATATTTGAAAGGAATAATGATGATCACAGCTAATATGACAGTATGATGATGATGATGATGATGATGATGAGAGAGAGAGAGAGAGAGAGAGAGAAATGAAACCCAAGAAACCCAAGACAAAAGAGAAACACAGAGAGGTAGGAATAAAGGTGGATGGCAGTAAAGCAGCGAAAAGGAAAGGCAAATTAATAACGATGGGATGAGAACAAGATAATTAGCCCGGAGGAGTGAAGGCAGGGGTGATGAGGGCAATTAGGGTGATTACGTAATTAAGAGGACGCAGATGCAGTGCTTTTCGGGGAGCGTGACAGTAAATTAAACCCTTTCAGTTCGATGACGTGGCTTTTAGATTTTATTCCTGCTTAATTCAGACGATTTTATTCAGCTTGGGATAGATTTAAGGAATTGGAGGGGTTAGATATAGGTTTCCTTAACCCCTTCACTACAAGAGGCTTCCCCCAAAGTTGGATGAGGAAGAGAGAGAGAGAGAGAGAGAGAGAGAGAGAGAGAGAAGATAGAGGAAAGCGCACACACACACACACACACACACACACACACACACACACACACACACACACACACACACACACACACACACACACACACAGAGGGAGAGAGGAGGTGGGATGTTTTTACCCCCTAATGGAAAAAAAGAGAGAGAGGTATTTTCCCAGCCAGGAACTTATAGATGGGGGCTTGAGGAATGATGACAGCCCAGAGATGGAGTGAGAGAATGAGGCGCGGGGAGGGAGAGAAAAAGGGAGATATGCTAAGGAAGGATGGAGGGAAGAAGGGTGGAGGGAAGGAGAGAAGGTGGACATTGGAAGAGGAAAAGGGAGGAGGAAGAGAGAGAAAAAGGGAAATATGCTAAGGAAGGATGGAGGGAAAAAGTGTGGCGGGAAGGGGAAAAAGTGGACGTGGGGAGAGGAAAAGGGAGGAGGAGGGGATGGTAAAGGGTAGGGAGAAAAAAAGGGAGATGTGCTAAGGAAGGATGGAGAGAAAAGGGGTGAGAGGGAGGGAAGGATAACAAGATGGAGTGAGGGAAATGAGAGCAGGAAAGAGAGAAACAGAAATAGTTGAAAGAGAGAAAGGGAAGGAGAAAAAAGAAAAAAAAATATGTAGATAGGAGAAAGAAAAACAGGGGAGAGAAAGGAATGAAGAGAAAAAGGTGGAAGGGGGAGGAAAATTAAAGGGAAATAGAGGAGGAAGAAGAGGAAAAGGAGGGGAGATAGGATGTAAGGAAACAGGAGCTGAAGCCGAGGAAGAAAATATATAAAAAAAAAGGTAGAAATTTGAAAAAGTGCCTGACGAAAAAGATTAATGGAAGGAAAACGAGAGAAAAAATTACGATTAAAATAAGCAAAATAAAACTTGTAAATGAAAGAAATTATTTAGGGGAAACGAAGAAATTTGGAAAAAGATGAAAAAAAAACAAGAAAAGACAAATTTACCTCGAAAAGAAAGCGAGAAAATGGGAAGTTAAAGGGAAACAAATCATGAAGAAGAGGAATAAAAGAAAAGGAAACAGAAAAAAAATAAAAGAAGAAGCATAAACCGAGAAAGATAGAAAAGTGAGAAAATAGAGAGAGAGGCAATTAAAGAAAAAGAACGTGAAGTGAAAGTGGGTAGTGGCGAACGGAAGACTAGAGAAGTAAAGGGAAAAGAAAGAAAAAAAGAAAGTAAAGACACATCGACCCGAGGAAGTGAGAAAAGTGAGAAAATAAAGAGAGACAATTAAAGAAAGGGAACAAGTAGTGGAGATCAATAGAGTAAAGAAAGATGGAGAAAAGATGACAATAAAAAAATACAATAACCCAAAAGGAGTGTGAGAAAATAAAGGGAGACAATTAAAGAAAGAGAACCTGTAGTGAGAGGAGATAATGGGAGAGGAAAACCATTAAGCTAGTCGTCCAAGGAACATTAGTGGGTGTAGGAGGAAGGAACAAGGAACTGGGGACGGGGTGCGGAATTGGTTTAAAATGTTCCTGAGTAAGTGTGTGTGTGTGTGGGTGTGGGTGTGCATGTAACGTAACACACACACACACACACACACACACACACACACACACACACACACACACACACACACACACACACACACATTCTCTCTCTCTCTCTAGTTAGCTAATTCTCACACCATTTCTTCCACATTTTCTTATCAACGTTTCCTAAGAATCTTGAAGTCGAATGTTGTAATATAGAGACGATTGGCAGTGTCTCCTGGGGTTGTTAGAGAGAGAGACAGACAGACAGACAGACAGACAGACAGAGACAGACAGACAGACAGAGAAGGGGGGGAGGAGGCGAAGACGAAGGAAGAAGAAGAGGGAGAAGAAAAAAATAGTAAATGAAGAAGAAGAAAAAGAAGAAGAAGAGGAGAGAGAGAGAGAGAGAGAGAGAGAGAGAGGAGACAGTGTGAGCAAGAGAAGCAATCAGAATGAGAAACAGAACATAGAAAAAGAATGAAATGAAAGTGAAAGGGAAACAGAGGGAGCTGAAGGGAGAAGAGGAGGAGAGATAGAACGAAGGAATGGAAGAAGAAAGTAAAGGGAGGAATGAAGGAGGGAAAATGGGGAAATAAGAGAGGGAAAGAGAGATGGAAATAGGCCGGGAGAGAAGGAAAGGGGACAGAGGAAGAGAAGGAGGGAAGGAGGAGAGAGGAACAGGAGGATGGAAAGAAAGAGTTTGAGGGCAAGAATATTGAAGCGAGAGAGAGAGAGAGAGAGAGAGAGAGAGAGAGAGAGAGAGAGAGAGAGAGAGCGAATAAAATCAGTAAAGAATAGGAAAACAAACATCAAAGAAGGAGAAAAGGAAGGAATCGAAAAAGACAAAAAAAAGTAATCCAGTCAAATGGAAAAAAAAAAATAAGAAGCACAAAAAATCATTACAAAGGGTGATCTAAACAATTGAGGAAATAATAATAAAAAAAGAGAGAGTAAATCAAAGAAGCAATTAAATAAAACAATGTACGAAGGCAGGCGAAATACGTGACAGATTTAATAACAGGGAGTCATGACGGATGGCTTGACATGCTTTAATAAAAAAATAAATTGAATGACGCACACGAGAATAAAGTTTTGAACAGTGTGAAAGAATGTTTTATTTTATGTATTTATTTATATCAAAACAGGAGCATTAATGGCCAAAAGCGAACATCATCCCTGTCATACTGTCCTCCGCATCAGGCTGCCCGATCTCCAACCCACATCCTCCCCGATCTCCAACCCACATCCTCCCCTGCCACATAAGCGTCTCCTGAGCTGAGTAAAATCGTCAACTGCAGCAAAAATAAACTAAAAATATATATACGGAAGAACTTAGTAATTAAGACTGTTTGTGGCTTTTTTCTTCCGGCGTCTTTATTCACTTGAATAAAATCATCCGGTGGTAGCAAGAATAAGTTGAAAACGGACATCTTTGTATTAAAGGGGTTAATATAACTTCTACGCATTCCTTTGATCAAAATTTCATCCTCCCACGCAAACAGCAGGAGACAGAGCTAGATATTCACGGTAGATATATAGAGTAGGAGTATGTACAGTAAGAAATTACACGTTGTTAGCTAGGTTGGTTAATAAAGCGATAAATACGAGTATAAACTGACAGGTTGGCAGCGTAGAAAAACGGGTATAAATTGTTGAATAATTATATGAAGAGATAGGTATGAATTATTTGGTAGGTAGAGGAAGAGGAAGTTATATATATATATATATATATATATATATATATATATATTCATCTTGGTAAGGCCAGGTATGAAATTTATGCATTAAAAAGCCATAACCAACTTATAATAAGGTAATTATCCACCGGAGTTCAAGATAATTACTTTTGATAAGGCAATTAGCGAAGGAAAATATATTTTGCAAAAAGTGATAACAAAAAACAAAAGAAAGAAAAACTAGCTCAAATGTGAAATTTTTAAAAGTACAATTTCCACACTTCACTACGATGACGTCCTTTCTTTATGTATTATTCATGCAACCTTCAGACGATTTTTATTCACCCCTGGAGAGGCTTTTTGAACTAGGAGGGAGGGGGTACCTAAAGCCTTCACCAACCTCCTTAGCCGCCCGGGTGCTCCCCTAGGCTGAATATAATTGTTTGGTAACAGCTAGACAAATGACGCCATCGGGCTGAAAGGGTATGTGTATTTCTGTTTATAAATATGACGTTGAGGTATGGAGGTGTGTGTGTGTGTGTGTGTGTGTGTGTGTGTGTGTGTCTTTTTAAGATGGTGTCAGGTGGTATGAGATGTCAGGTGGTATAGGAAGTGGTGTCAAGTGGTGTCAGGTGATGTGAAATGGTGTCAGGTGCTGTGAGGGAATGGGGGATGTCAGGTGGTGTGAGGGAGTTTCAGGTGGTGTGAGGGAGTGTTTAGGTGGTATCAGAGTGTGTGAGGTGTGTCAGGGGGTATGAGGAGAGAGGGGGAAGTGTAGGGTCGGTATTAGTATGATAAGAAATTGCTGCTATTGGCACGAAATCAAACATATCGTGCTGCAGTGACGAATTAACACTCACGCAGATGGAGAGCGAGAGAGAAAGAGAGAGAGAGAGAGAGAGAGAGCAGTAAAAAAAAAAAAACATTCATGTCAAAACTATTTATATTCCTTCGAGCATTCAGAAAAATTACTACGCTTGCCGTCATTCGCTCATCCTCTCCACTCTCATTCAAGCTTCTACCCTCTCTTTTCACTTTCTCTGCCACCTACTTCACTTTGTAATAAAGAAAATCACATCAGAACATCATCTTTCCGTACTGTACTCACAGTAATTACTACGTTCAGGCAACAGTCAGAGGTGTTGACCGTTAGAATGTGTGTGTGTGTGTGTGTGTGTGTGTGTGTGTGTGTGTGTGTGTGTGTGTGTGTGTGCAGTAGATGAACCGAGGTATATATAGATAACGACATACAGCCAGATAGATTGTATTCAACTTCATGATTTCTTGTACGAATTTTATATCTAACTCCTCCAGTTCGGACAGCCTGTCGTAAACTTAATAGCGTCTGAAGTTACCAAGTATAAACCAAAAGCTACGTCGTGAAAGTGGTGATAAGCACTGAACTTTCAACATCACACTTCTGTCCACGCACTGCTCTCTCTGTTTACACGCTAAGAAGGCGGACTTTTTGCTAATATATTTTACTGCTGGACAAAAAAATAAACTAACAGAGGCAAGCGAAAACTTTATGCCAGAGAGTTTCGATGACATTTGTTGACTTGTAAGGTGAACAACTGAAGGTAAATTCGTGAGGCGTAGATCAGCACTTTTTCTACCTTACTACTTTCTGAGAGGAGAATTCGTAGCCAAGCCAAGCCAAGCCACGCCCTGTCGCCTCGTGGTAAGGTGGTAGGTGACGTAGCTTTGTTGGATTGCGTGAAAAGCAGTTCCTGATGACACTTCCATTTCCTTACTGTACTCATCTCCTCACCCTGCCTCACTCTTTACACATTCCCACACTTTGCCTCACTCTACACACCCCTTCATTCTGCCTCACTCTGCTTTTCCCCTTCACTCTGTCGCACCTGTATGTCCCCCCCACTCTATTTCGTTCTACACACTCCTTCACTCTGACTCATTCTGCCTTACTCTGCACATCCCTTCATTCTGCCCAACATTACACATCCCCTCATTCTGCCTCACTGTACACATCCCCTCACTTTGCCATACTCAACACACTCCTCTATTCCTTACTCTACACCCCTCCTCACTCTGCCTCACTCTGTACACCCCTTCACCGCGCCTTACTCTGCACATCCTCTCACTCTGCCCCACTCTACACCCATCTCACACTGCCCCACTCAGCGCACCCGCTCACTCTGCGTCATTCTACAACGCCCTCTCACTCTTTCGGCCATCACGCTAACGAGAATGACTCCACGCTTCTCCAGCTGCCGTCACTCCATCCCTCACGTTGCCTTGTTCCCAATTAAATCATTGCAAAAACATTCTCTCTCTCTCTCTCTCTCTCTCTCTCTCTCTCTCTCTCTCTCTCTCTCTCTCTCTCTCTCTCTCTCTACCTGTATATAATCTGTATCTGACTGTGTCTATCATTATCTCTGTTTCTGTGTCTATCGCTGCCTACCTTCCTACCCACCTACTTACCTACCTAACTTCCTACCTACTTACCTACCTAACTTCCTACATACTTACCTGTCTGTCCAACTGTTTATTATAATCTCTATCGATCGATCGATCTCTTGCTTATTTTTCTACCTCTGTATATCTGTCTGTCGAGCTGTCTTTCTCCTTTTTCCCTTTTCGCCCTCCCCTCCCTCCCTCTCTCTGCCAACCTCTCCCTCTGCCTTCCTCTCCCTCTCCCTCCTATGCAGTGGAGGAAATGGAAAAGCTTTTACTGGCTGGTATTTTTGCCCGGCCCGGATCTTTTCGACACTGCTGCTGGTTGTCCATCTTTTTTCTGTCTTATTTCCGTCCCCTTATTCAATTATTTTGGTCTGGTCATTATTATAAGTCGTAAAAACAAAGAAGAGGATAAGTGGAGAAAGATAGTTGGCCCTTGCTGTTTACTTTCTTTGCCATCTTGAATTATTTTAGGTGAGGGTCACTGACGAAAAACCTACACGTGGTGGCGCTGTGCACCCTGGGTGAAGCAGGTGCGGTTTCCACCCGGGAGCCAACCCCCTTCTCATTTCCCTGAACCTCGCCATGGGAAGGACCCTGATCCATCCCTGATGAGACGCCGTGTACCACAATGGGACGCCTATTCCCCTACACGGTACCAGTAGGACGGCCCAAAAGCAGTTGCCTACCTGTGGTCAACGGGTCTGCTCTGCCAGACAAACCAGGGTTAAGCAACAGCAACTACAACAACTATAAGTGAGAAGAGAGGTCAGGATGATGATGATGATGATGATTGATGATGATGATGATGATTGATGATGATGATGATGATGATGATGATGATGGTTCGGACGATTGTATTAAGATTTTTTTTTTTTTTTTGGGGGGGGGAATTGGGATAGTTAGATACGGCCTTCATTAACCCCTTTCACTATTTGCGTTGCTCCTCTCGGCTGAATAAAATCGTCTGGTGGTAGCAAGACTAATGCGTTACATTATTCAAGGGGTTAAGGGTTTGACGACTCATATAATAAGAGAGTAAGACAAGGATAGCAAATGAATTCCCCCATGACAAGACAAAGATGACACAGGTAAAACAAAAGTAACACATCCTCGATGAGAACAAGACAAAATTGCACAGAATACTACACACACACACACACACACACACACACACACACTTTCTCTCTCTCTCTTTCTTTCCTCTCTCTCTCTCTCTCTCTCTCTCTCTCTCTCTCTCCCTCCCTCCCCAAATTTTACTGCCAAATATAGCAGGAAAAAGTAACAAGAAAACGCCTTCATATATAACTTTAAAAAATTCCCATAAAAGTTCCATTGCAAAAACGAGGAATGAAACTCGTATTACAAAAGGATACAAGGCACGTAGGAGGACTGCCGGGCCTCAGGGAACGGGCCATCCAGTCTATGTCCAGAGTAGATGAAAAAGAAAAATACATGGCTATCGAATTTTTTTTTTTTTCACAAATACTCTAACTGGTGATCATTTCTTTGGCTCAACTGATATATAATTCCCAGGAAGCACGAGGGACGGGGTAATAGTATGCCCTTTCTTTCCTTCCCCTTCCTGCGAAAAACAGATCATATATGGGAGAAGAGGGAGAATAGAGAGAAGGGAGGGGATATGCTGGGGAGTTGGAGAGAAGGGAGGTGAGATAAAGGGATGTGGAGAGAAGGTAGGGAAGATGGAGAGAAGGGAGGTGAGATAAAGGGATGTTGAGAGAAGGGAGGGAAGGTGGAGAGACGGGAGGAAAATGGAGGAAAAGTGGAGAGAAAGGAGTAACATAGAAAGAAGGTGGAGAAAAGAGTTGGAAATGGAGGGAAGGAGTTTGTCGATAGATAGATAGACGATGGCGATTTGGTCTGTTCTCTCTCTCTCTCTCTCTCTCTCTCTCTCCGACGACGACGACGACGACGTATGACAACAATTTTCAATTAAGTCGTCCCCTCGAGACTTATTCACCCCCTATGAGGAGGTGGAGAGGTGGAGGCAAAGTGGAGGAAAGGTGGAGGGGTGGAGAGAAGGTGGAAAGTTGGAGAGAAGCTGAGGGAAAGTGGATGGAAGAGAGGGAAGTGCAGGAAATATGGAGTGAAAGGAAGGAAATGGAGGGAAGGTGGAGAGAAGGGAGGAAAATTGAGTGAAGGTGGAGATGAAGAATGAGAGGAAGAAGAAAATATGAGAGAGAGAGAGAGAATAAAAGGGGGAAGAGGAAGAGGAGACGGAGGAGGAAGGGGGTGGACTGGAATCTAGAGTGGAGGGATAAGGAATGTAGATGAATGAGAGAGAGAGAGAGAGAGAGTATCATGGAGTAACATAGATACACAGACCACACAGACCTTACAGTCCCAACGCGGCGGTCCGGCCATAATTCTAATACAGTGCTGTAATTATAGGAGCAGGAGAGAAGGATAGCACAGCAGAGAGAGAGAGAGAGAGAGAGAGAGGCGGCGGCGGAAGTACCTCAGATCCTGTGGTATTTTCCTAATTAATTTGGACTTCCTCTTCCTGTGTGTGTGTGTGTGTGTGTGTGTGTGTGTGTGTGTGTGTGTGTGTGTGTGTGTGTGTGTGTGTGCGTGTTTTTGGAAGTGTGTGAAAATGAGCGTGTGTGCATATAGTGCAGATGTGTATACTTCTATAATTGTGTGTGTGTGTAATAATGGCGCCTCTCTGTCCGTGAATTGGGATGTTTATGATCTAGAATGTGTGTGTGTGTGTGTGTGTGTGTGTGTGTGTGTGTGTGTGTGTTTTAAAACTGCGAGCAAGACAACAATAAGTGAGAAGTATGGAAGCTTTTAAAGGTCGCACAACTTGGAACCTGAAAAAGAGTTGTGGGAGAGAGAGAGAGAGAGAATTAAGGAGCCGGTGAGGGAGGGAACTCTGAAAATAGTATAGGTATAGCGTTGAATTTTCCTCTCTCTCTCTCTCTCTCTCTCTCTCTCTCTCTCTCTCTCTCTCTCTCTCTCTCTTCAAAACGTTAGGATCATTGGTCAGATCAGTGGAACGTTTTGTGAATCCCTTCGTTTCCTTCTTTCCCGTTTCCCCTTCTTCCTTTCCTTTTTTTTTTCCCCTTCCCCCTTCCCTTTTTCCCCTTCCTCCTACCCTTCTTTCCTCTTCCCCTTTCCCCTTCTTTCCTCTTCCCCTTTCCCCTTCTTTCCTTTCCCCCATCTCCTCCTCTCCCTTTTCCCCTTCTCCCTTCACCTTCCTTTGCCTCTCACGTACTCTCCCTTTTCCTTTCCCACGTTTCCCTCACCACCTCCTTCTCCCCCTTCTCTCTTTTTCTCCTAAGCCTTCCAGTGTGTTAAGCTTCTATACACAACAGCTTCGATTAATATTTGTCTTTTAATTGCCCTCTAATTTTGTTGACTCCTGACTTAACACATTTCTGTAAGTGCCTGTGTAATGTTTTCTTCAATATTTAGCATGGACTACACAACTACAGATCATTATACAGTAGTTTGCATTGTTTATTTATGGTTCCTTCCCTTGGAGATTGAAATGCTGTGGATTATTATTTCCATTCGTCCTTTCCTGTGAAATTTTCGTGCCAGTAATTCTTGTCACTTTTTCGTATTGGACTCAGTTGAAAGGGTTTGTGGGTCGTGGGAGCCTTCCTGCTTTTCTCTCCTTGACCTGTATTGGCATCAGTTAAGGAAGCTCCCTAATACCGATTCCTAAGTGATTTATTTTGCTTATTACACCCTACTGTCCTATTCTCGAGTATATACATCTTTCTAACAACCCCCTACTCTGCATAAATAACGTACAGAAGGATATTAACCATCCATACCATAAAATAAATCGCTAAGGAATAGGTGCTAGGGAGCCTCCTTAGCCGAGGAAAATACGCATCTTTGTCTCGGACTCGTAGAATAGATACCTTAGAAACAACAGTCTCGAAATGAGTGAGTGGTTTCTTGCAGTTTGCTTTCATTTATACTCCTCTCTACTTTCCTTCCTCTTTCCTTCCTCTCATCTTCTCACTGTCTCCTAACGATTCTGCCTCCCTCTCCTCCTTCCACCTTGCAGTTCCTCCTCTGCTTCAACCTTCACTCCTTCCACTCCCCTCCAGCTTTCTTTTTCTCTCTTTCATCCCTATCATTTTCTCTCTACCCTCTCACCCTTTCCATTCCTTTTCCTCTCCCTGTTTGGAAGGGTGTGTGAAAGGAGGAAATTGAAAGTAAATGAGAATAAGAGTAAAGTGATGAAGTGTACGAGGTTGATAGATGGTAGGGGGATGAATATAGTTTTGAATGGTGAGTTGCTTGAGGAGGTAGATTGTTTTAAATATCTAGGGTCACATGTTGCTGTGGATGGAAGAATAGATGCAGAAGTGAAGTTTAGAATAAATGAAGTAGGAAAGGTGCTGGGAGGAATGAAAAAAGTGTTTAAATGTCGTTCGCTTAGAATGGATGTAAAGAGAAGGCTGTATGAGGGTGTTGTGGTACCGACTGCATTATATGGGGCTGAAACATGGAATATGGGTGTAGCAGAGAGGAAAAGTTTGAATGTAATGGAGATGAGATGTCTGAGGAGTATGTGTGGAGTGACGCGTATGGATCGGGTGCGAAATGATGAAGTGCGAAGGAGAACTGGAGTTGTTCGGGAGATGGCTGGCAGAGTTGAGCAGAGGGTGTTGCAATGGTTTGGGCATATGGAGAGAATGGATAATGAGCGATTGGTGAAAAAGATAACTAGATCTGATGTGAGAGGTGTAAGGCTGAGAGGAAGACCACGAATAGGATGGATGGACAGTGTGAAGAGAGCGCTGGATGCGAGAGGGATGTCTGTTGAGCAAGGAAGAGTGGCTGTGCGTGACAGAAATAAATGGAGAGAAACTGTGAATGAATAAGTGATGACGCAGCCCTGAGGGGATATTCTCCCGCAATTGGTCTGATCAGCTAGTCAGGTCAGGTGTGGGTAAGGGGATGGGTCTGTTATGATGTGGCAGGGGTAAACCAGTTCTGCTGTCGGGCCCTGCTGCGGATGTCACTGATTGCATTGCCCAGTTGACCCTTGTGCGGTGTGGTGCGGTGAGGATCTTTCCGTTCTCCCTTTTGGGGCTAAGATGCGAATGAATGTGTTTGAATGGATGAGTAAATGGAGAGTGAGTCATCCTGTCTCGGCTACCTCCCTTTCCTTGGGGGAAGCAGCCTAGGTATATAGATAGATAGATAGTGTCTTCCTCCCCCCCTTCTCTTGCTTGTCTCTGTCTCTCCTCCTCTCCATTACCCTCTCCTTTTCCCTCTTTCCCTCTCCCCACCCTCCTTCTGCTCCCCCTCCCATACAATCCTCCTCCACCTCTCCCTTCCACCCTATCCCCCTGGACGATTGGGTGGATCAGTGTAATGTTTTGTGGACCAGCGGTGGATGAGCCTCTTTAGGGCTGATTGTCCACCTAACTCTCCATGCTGTGTGTGTGTGTGTGTGTGTGTGTGTGTGTGTGTGTGTGTGTGTGTGTGTGTGTGTGTGTGTGTGTGTGAGAGAGAGAGAGAGAGAGAGAGAGAGAGAGAGAGAGAGAGAGAGAAAAGGAGGAACAGGAAATGAGCATGGAATAAGAAAATGGAGAAGAGAAGAATGAAGGAAGATGGAAGAGATGACATGGAAAAGGTGAGGATTCAAGGGAAAGGGGGAAATAGAAGGAAAGAAAACGTAGAAAAGAGAAAAGAAAGAGATAAAGAGAGAAGAAAGAGATGTAAAGAGAGGAGAAAGAGAGTCGGTGTAACGTTTTGTGGGCCAGCAGTAGATGAGGCTCTTTAGTGCGAGTCGTTCTCTTAACTCTCCATGCTGGGAGAGAGAGAGAGAGAGAGAGAGAGAGAGAGACCTGGGATGGAAGGGTATTAATTGAAAGGGAGAAGGGAGAGCGAGGGGGAGACTGAGGTGGGTGAAGGGAGGCGTGGAGGGACGTAAGGAGAGAAGAGTGGGGATGAGGGAGAGGTGGGGGGTTAACTGAGAAATGCGGAGGGAGAGAGAGGAGAATTAACATTCTTAGGCTTGTATACTCACTCTCAGCTGAATAAAATCGTCTGGCGTTTGTTGGAAGAGAATACTAGAGTTGTCCCGACGATGAAAGGGTTAATGGGGGAAGGAAGAGGGGGAAAATGGTGGACGGAGATGAGGTAAAAAAAAACAAGGAAGAAGGGAAATGAGTAAATGAATAGAGGAAGACAAGGAAGAACAAGGAGGAAAGGAAATGATTTTAAAAAGTAGAGGAGAAAGAAGAAGAACAAAGAGGGAAGGAAAAGAGTAAAAAAACGAGGAGAAAGAAGGTGAGAACAGGAAAGAAAATGAGGGAAGTAATGAAATGGCAGAAAAATGTAAGGAAAGAGAAAAGACGAAGGGAGTGATTGGTGAAAATCAAGTGAAGTAAAGGTATTAAGCAAAGGAGAAAGAAGGTATGGGAGACTGAAGAAACGACAGGGGGAATAGAAAAGGAGAGAAGAAACGGCAAGATGAGAGGAAATGGAGAGACGAAACAGAATGCAAGGAAGAGTGGGCTGGAGAAGAAAGGGGGGGGGGGGAAGGAGAAAATTATAAAAACTAAAGAGATAATGGAACGAAAAGATAAGGAAAAGTATAACAACCTCAGTAACTCTTTTAGCACATTAATTAATTTATTCATCTGTTCTAGCTATCACTATAGTTTGTTCACTGTAGGCATAAAATTAGAATCTCTCCATCTGGAATGTAGAGCTTGAGGAACAAAGTAACACTGGAATATGCTGCTAATCACGAAGAAGTGCTGCCTTAGCTCCATCTTGAATGCTTACCTTGAACAGTTAACACTAGAATATGGTGCGAAATATAAGCAAAGTTTTAATGAGACTAATACGTGTCGCGAAAGAGTGAGATTTGTCCGCAATAACTTTACAGATTTTTAGTTAAACACTCAATATTTCCTGTGGCATGCGAGGTACGAGGCTGCATGCACCACAAATGCTGGGCGGTGGGCTTACCTCATTTATAAGCCTGTTCATGGAGAGCAGTTTCCAGTCTGTACTCTCACTGAATTAGCTTTCCTTTACGACCCGTTGGACGAGGCATACGAGGTTGATATACTTTCATACCATACGCCTTCAGTAATGTATGGGATGGATGTAAAAATTTGGACTTGGCGATCGAATTCGGAAGTGAGTGAACAACATGGAGCCGCTTCCCGTCCTGGCTATCATCACTTCTTGCCGTAATACATCACCATTCATCATCATCATTCATTATCACCATCATCATTATTAACTGGGAAATATCTTTGTTTATAATTACGTGCAGGTTGAAAGGAAAATACAGAACTGAACCACTCTCTCCAATCCACGTCAGAAATTTGCATCCCAAGACTCATGACACCAGGACAACGAGATTACTATTTTAGAACACGGTATGAAATTCTTTGAGATGGAAACTGATTTTAAACGGTGTGAAATGCATAGAGAGGGGAACAAATATTAGGAAACGCCGTGGAATTCTGTCTTCAAATACCGTGAACCGAGATAAGTAACAGGAGAGCTCTGAGGAAGCCCCGTTGGACCACAAAACCAAGGATGAGGAAGGAAAAGGATTTAAAAGATGCTGCGGGCCAATCAGAGGCGTGTTTACAGACCCTCCTCCCGTTACGCCAATCAATAACAAGATCTCTTACACACTCTGGGCCCCGCCGACCAATCACAGCCCTGTTTACCTCCCTTCACTGCCCCCCTTCCACCAATCACAGTGCTTCATTTCCGCTGACGTCACCTCCCTTCACTGCACCCTTCCACCAATCACAGTGCTCCCTTCCTCTGACGTCACCAGTCATAGCCCTGTTTACCACCCCTCATTCTCCCCCCTTCCACCAATCACAGTGCCCCCTTCCTCTTACATCACCAATTACTGCCTTCCTTCTACCAATCAGTGCTCCATATATTTGACGTTACCAATCACAGCCCGAACCTTTCCACCAGTCACAGTGTTTCATTCCTTTGACGTCACCAATCACAGCCCTGCTCCCTTTCCACCAAACACAGTGCTCCATTCCTCTTACGTCACCTCCCTTCACTGACCCTTTCCACCAATCACAGTGCTTCATTTTCTCTGACGTCACCAATCACTGCCCTCCTTCCACCAGTCACAGTGCTCCATTCCTCTGACGTCATCAATCACTGCCCTCATTCCACCAATCACAGCATTCCAAATGGCAGCCGATTAAGGGAACACGAAAATTAAGTGTTTCTCATTTGCTGTAAAAAGAAAAAAATGGCCTTGATAAATTGGCACATCTGTTTTCCATAAGTTTTGGTAAAAATGTGAGGAGCATTTGTCCGATTTATTTTTTTTAGTTGTGAATGTGAGTAGTTTTATTAATTTCATGTGAATCCTCACAGTGTTATTTAATAGGAAGGGGAAAAATGGCAGTATCGTGAAATGGGGCATATGGAGAGAGAGAGAGAGAGAGAGAGAGAGACAGACAGACAGACAGACAGACAGACAGACAGACAGACAGAGACAGAGACAGAGAGACAAACATATTGGCAAACATTGGAAAAACACATGTATGCAGTGTTAATTTTTCTCATAATAACTGTTCATGTATTTTAATTATACTGGATCATTGTTGTTATTTTCCGTTTTGCTAGTATCGTTTGAGTATCAACAAAAATAGACGCGGTTCTTCTCTTATTAAATAGATATGAATTTCTCTTGCAGGTAAGTTGTGCCCCTCCTTTGCCGTACTACAGAAATTGTAAGTATAAAGGAACACTTAATTTACATACACTGAAGTACAGGGTGAGTCATAAGTCTGAAAATGTAAAGGAATAGTTAATAGGCAACGAAGATCATGAACGAGAACACCTGGGATTATGTACTGTACGTAGATGGGGTTGGTTGTTACACTCATAATCCTGTGTTCTGTCCTTTCCATTTCGTTTTCAGACTTTTGACTCACCCTTTGTTTATCTGCACGGTAAGTTCTGGAAATGCACAGTCAACACAAAGTATTATTATTATTATTATTATTATTATTATTATTTATGTTTGGTGTGTTTACTTTCCTAAAAACATCGGAAGAAAAGCCTTCAAATATCATACAGTACATGCTTTATCAATCCCCCGAAGGTAGTATCATTTCTGCAGGTCCAAATAATTATAATAATGATAATAATAATAATAATAATAATAATAAGGAAAGCGAGTATCCCGTAAACGTTAAATATTACGTCACATCTGGGTCAAAATTCCTCATTTTCTGATTTGAAAATTTAGGTCGTTTTCGTCATAAATTTTCAGAGTCCGTTCAGTCCCCGATATACAGACATGCTAAGCTAAGAAGTAAGATATAAGGAAGAGAATCCAAAATCTAAATGTTTTTATTATATTGCATACACAGGGAACATTTGCTACTCCGTCTAGAATAAATTTAAAATGGATATTGATCTGAATACAAAGCTGCATAAAGTATAGTGTAATGTGTCCAGGTTAGATTCAATGTAAAGAGAAGCATAAAGGCAATTGAAAGTGTTATAATTTTGTATACTGAGTAGCGTGAGAGATTGGATGAGGCCTCTGTTCCATTAACGCCAGGATAATATCGACTCGTATACCTACCTGCCCACCTACCTACCTGTATTTACCTGTGCACCTACCTATCACTTGTCTACCTACATTACATGCATACATACGGAACACACATACATGCCTTCCTTCATATATGCCTACCTGCTCACCTCTCCGCCCACACACCCTTCCATACAGCCACCCCCATTTCTCACCCTAGCCTACTTACCTGCTTGCCTACCTGCCGCCCTACCCACATACACCCATACACTCACCCATCCACTTACGCACCCACCCACCAACCCACCCACCTACACTCCCACCCCACTAAACCACCCACCTACATTCTCACCCCACTGACCCACCCACCTGCACCCCCTCTTAATTAAACCCGCACCTCGTTGAATTAAGTAGCCCTGATTATTGGAGTTTATGTAGCAGGGACCGGGGGTGTATGAACAGTCTTATTTAGGCCTATTAATATGCATGAGTCTCCCCTCCCACCCCCTCTTCTTGCGC
>NC_137048.1:29885906-29935906 GCF_032717465.1 Coenobita brevimanus
CCACTGAGCCATAGTGGAATTTGAGAGAAGACTATCGTTCGTTCACCTTAATTTGGCCCAGATTTTCGTCTCTTTGCAGCTTATTCCACGTAACTCGTTGACAAGAATGTACCAAGCCTCAACATCCTTTTCCTAGCACTTCTTCGTGATTAGCAGCATATTCTAGTGTTAACCTCATTTTGTATACAGCTCAGCATTGAAGAAGAAGAGAAGGCAAGTTTAGGCCAAACAGAAGTGATAAGAGTGTACTGCCAAAACTGATGGTAACTTTGCCGGTAGAATTTACGTATGTGGTGAGGGGAGGGTTGTAGGTGAGGTCAAGGGGTTGGGTGACGAGTGAATTGGAGGACAGAATTGGGGCAGTGGTAGTGATGGTGGTGGTAATGGTGGTGGAGGTAGTGGTGGCAGTGGTGTTAGTGGTCCTGGTGAATGCAGATTTTGTTTGTCTGGCAAAAAACGTCAAGAGAGCTTGCGATTTTTCACTTTTCTGTTTTTGGGAGGCAAGGGGAGTTATGCCAGACGCTTTTATGTAGCTGAATAAAATCGTCCAACATCAGCTGAAACAGATTACTACAGCTGTCTCGACCAAGGAAGGGTTAAAGCATGAAATAAAAGAGACATAAAGGGGGAGAGAACTAACGTAAAATGAGATGGTAGAGAGAACTGAATGAATAAACAATAATTTGGCGCCGCAATAACTCGGGTAATATGAAGTGATTGTGTGTGTGTGTGTGTGTGTGTGTGTGTGTGTGTGTGTGTGTGTGTGTGTGTGTGTGTGTGTGTGTGTGCAAGGGAGCGAGCCAGAGATAGGGAGAGAGAGGAGTTTGTCTGGATGAGAGAGAGAGAGAGAGAGAGAGACTACATCCCTCCATGAGACATAATGTGAAATACGTCTAGATCCGTCTGCTGATTGTATGCATGTGCGTGTGTGTGTGTGTGTGTGTGTGTGTGTTTTCATGTAAGCGCAAGGAAGATAGATAGATACATTGCTATAGCGGTGTACACGAATGAGAGGAAATGAAGCTTGCATTATTGAACTAAGCGTGAATATGTGTACATCCGTCTGATTGTGTGTGTGTGTGTGTGTGTGTGTGTGTGTGTGAGAGAGAGAGAGAGAGAGAGAGAGAGAGAGAGAGAGG
The DNA here is from genome assembly GCF_032717465.1 of Coenobita brevimanus. Taxonomy (NCBI): domain Eukaryota; kingdom Metazoa; phylum Arthropoda; class Malacostraca; order Decapoda; family Coenobitidae; genus Coenobita; species Coenobita brevimanus. Next base: position 29,887,046 of record NC_137048.1, read on the forward strand.
CAAATATACTGATGGATTATCAAATGTATATGGATAGACAGATATATAGATGGATGGATAGATTGATAGATGTTCTCAAATATAGATCCTAGAATTAAACAGCGAGCACATACCGCAGACGTACATACATCCGTGTGCTAATCGTATCCCGTGTGTGTGTGGTTGTGTGTGTGTGTGTGTGTGTGTGTGTGTGTGTGTGTGTGTGTGTGTGTGTGTGTGTGTGGAGGTGCGGGAGGTCCCAACACGGCCCCTGCCCCGTGTCTGCCGTGTTCCACCTTGTTTTTATAAGGGGGAGGGGAAGGGAGGGGAGGGGGGAATGGATATAGGGAGGAGGGAGGGGGAAACAGAAGGCGAGGGGGGAAGCGAGTCAAGGGAGCGGAGAGGGAAGGGATGAAGGGAGGGGGGGGAGGAAAGGATCTTGAGAGGGGAGGGGGGAAAGGGGTCAGGGGAGGGGGTGGAAGAAGGGAGGAGGCTGTCTCACCACACTTATGTTTTGTGTTAGTGGTGGTTCACTCCGTTTGTCTGTCTCTCTGTTTCTTTCTTTGGCGCTTGACTCTGTGGTGTTTGTGTGTTTTCTTTGTCATCGTCGTGTTTGTTCTCTCTCTCTCTCTCTCTCTCTCTTTCTGTGTGTGTGTGTGTGTGTGTGTGTGTGTGTGTGTGTGTGTGTGTGTAGCAGTTTTATCTTTGTCGCCCTCTGTGTCTTGCTCGCTTTAACTCTTTCTCTTGTGTCTCTTTGTTGTTCTTGTCTTTGTATATTGTTTGTTTTTCTGTACAGTGCTTTCATCGTCGTTTTTATGTTATTGAATTCTGACATTTCTTTCTTGCTTTACGTAGCCCTTTCTGTGTCTGTCTGTCCATCCATCCATCCATCCTTCCATCCATCCATCCATCCATCCATCCATCCATCCATCCATCCATCCATCCATCAGTGCATCCATCCAACAGTGCATCCATCCGTCCATCCATCCATCCATCCATCAATGCATCCATCGATCCAGCTATTCATTCATCCATCCATTCATCCATTTGTATCTGTTTTTCTCTTGGAATTTGGTTGTCTGTCTTTGGGATTCATCCATCCATTTATCAGACTATCTTCGAAGTTATAGCCATTCGTCTATCTATCCATTCATCCTTATCTATATTTCCAAATCTCCAACCTCTTCCCATCTCATCATCATCATCGTCTTCTTCTTCTTCTTCTTCTTGTTCTTCCATCATCGTCATCATAATCCTCTTCTTTTTCTTCTTTTTTTTTCTTCTTCATCTTCCATCACTCTTTGTCACAAGTCTTAAGTGTTAAAAACGAGCTTACTAATGCCTATGCTATTTCTGTGCCACCCTCTCCTTGCTCTCTTCCAACCCCCTGAGCCCCCCATCTGTGCCACCCCCCCTGCCATTCCCTCCCCCGCTTTGCCCCCCATCTGTGGCCTCTTCTTCCCCCCCTCCCCCTCCCCCCCGTGTCTTGTATTAGCCAGCGTCTGTGTTTCTCTTGTTCTGTGCCCCAGCGGTCGTCATTTACACTCTCTATTTTTATCCCATATGATTCTCGTTTCTTTATTTTTCGTTTTTTTTTTTTTTTTAGTTCATCCTTCCCTCTCTCTTCTTTGCTGTTTTTTCTTCTCCTGGTCCACATCCTGCTCTCCTTTTTTCTTCAATTCCTCCTCCTCCTCCTCCTTTTCCGTTTCCTCCTTTTCGTCTGTTCTCTTTCCTCTGCCCTTTTAATTCCGTTCTTCCACTTAATCTTTCTCCTCTCCCTCTCCCACACCCTCTTGTATTTAACCGGGGTCTGTGTATCTCTTGTTCTGTGCCCTTGTGCTCCTATTTTCTCCTCTCTATTTTTATCCCATGTAAGTCTCTGCATTCTCCTGTTGCATTTTGTTTCAGTTCATCCACTTCTTTCATCTCTCCTTTCCTCTTGTTTCCCCACCCATCTTTCCTCTCTCCTCTCCTCTCTTCTTTCGTATTTTTTTTTTTTTGGTAAGAGGCTAAACAAGGAAATATCCACTCCTTCCGCTTTTTCTTAAGAGGCGAAGCAGCGAAAATTTCACTCCTCGGTTTCACCTTCCACAGTCGCTTCCTTTTCTTAAGACGCTAAGACGCGGTGCTGTTGGGTACGCACAAACCACTGAGGTGAATATTAAGAAATAGGGTACCTTAGTGAGCTCTGTACCTGCTCCTTGAAGCTTAAATATCCTGGGGAGAGCTCTAACCATTAATACTGAGAATTTTAGACCGGCTACCTGGAATCCTTAAAGCTCTATACGCCCTCCTTGAACCTTACCGTCCAGGGGAGAGCTCGAACCATTGATATCTAGCATTATTAGAGCGATTACCATGGAGACGCTAATGAACGCTATGCCTGCACTTTGAAGCTTACCCTCCCGGGGAGAGCTCCAACCATTGATATCTAGTATTATTAGAGCGGTTACCATGGAGACGTTAGTGAGCTCCAGACCTCACCATTAAAGCTTAGTTTGCTGAGGATTCTTTTCACTGAGAAGAAAGAAATCAGCCATGTAATTTACCCTCATAGTTTTCTCTAAATACAGAAATTCAGTAGTTATCCCCAGAGAGAGAGAGAGAGAGAGAGAACAAAACGATGAAGGAAATAGAAATACGAAAGGAAAAATAGATACGAAAGAAAAGGTGACTGACTGCAGGTAATAAGAAAAAGTTGTACAAGAGAGAGAGAGAGAGAGAGAGAGCATGATTTGTGATTCTTTCGCCGGGTTGGGTACGTAGCACTTGGTCCGATTTCAGGTCACAGAAATTTCATATCTACTTTATACTCTTTCCTGTTCCACCACCTGTTCCCACTCCCCCCACTCCCCATCCCCACTCCCCCCACTCCCCATCCCCACTCATCCCACTTCCTTTTCCCACTCATTCCATTCCCCATTACCACTTCCAGTTTCCATTCACCCCACTTCCCATTCCCACTCATTCCAATCCGCGTTTCCACTCGTCTCACTCCCATTTCCACTGCTAATATTCTGAATTCCGTCTTATCCCATTCTTCATTTCCACTCATCCCACTCTCCATTTCCATTCATCCTACACCCATCCCACTCATTCCACTCAGTATCCACTCATCTCACTCCGCTTAACATATTCTTCACATTCATTCCTCCCGATTCACAGCCATCCAATTCCATCTCCACTCATTCCACTTCATTCCGTTATATCCCTCTTAATTCATACTCCGTTTCAGCTCATTTCTCACTTATTCCCACTTATCCCACTCTATTCCCCCTTTCCACTCCCACTCATTCCAGTCAAGTTTCCTCTATCCCCACTCATTTCTTGATCATCTTTCCCACTCAGGCCACTCCCCATTCCTTCTTATCCCATTTGTCATTCCCACTCCCCATTCCCCATCATCACAATCTCCATGCCCACTCATTCCACTCTCTTCCCAGTTTATTCCTACTCCTTCAGCTTAACACTCCCACTTACCCACTCAAGTTTCCTCTATTCACACTCATTTTCCTCTCAGATTCCAGTTTATTTTCACTCACTCAGCTCTGCACTCCCACCTACCCACTCAAGTTTCCCCTATTCCCACTTATTTCCCTCTCAGATTCCATTTTTTTTCCACTCATTCAGCTCGGCACTCCCACCTACCCACTCTAGTTTCCTCTGTTCCCACTCATTTCCTGTTCAGATCCCCCTCTCATTCCCACTCATTCGGCCCCAGCGAGAGGGATCAGTGCTGGTCAATGTTGCAAATTTGACTGAGCGGAGCGGGAGTTGCAATAATGTTAGTCGCCTGTGATGAGTTTTTTGTGTGTGTGTTCGTTTGTGTTGTGAGTGGAAGGGTTATGGTTGGTATTAGAACGTGAGGAGTATTGGTGTGTGAGGGGTACTGGTGTGTGAGGGGTATTGGTGTGTGAGGGGTATTGGTGTGTGAGGGGTATTGGTATGTGAGGGGTATTGGTGTGAGGAGTATTGGCATGTGAGGGGTATTGGTGTGTGAGGGGTATTGGTGTTTGAGGGGTATTGGTATGTGAGGGGTATTGGATTGTGAGGGATATTGGTTTGTGAGGGGTACTGGGGTATGAGGAGGAGTGATGTGTGAGAGGTATTGACATATGAGCGATATTTTTGTGTGAGGGGTATTGGTGTATGAGGGGTATTGGTATGTGAGGGGTATTGGTGTGTAAGTCAATGTGAGGTGGGTAATTTAGGTGTATCATGGTAATTATTAAAAAGTGTTGTCATAATTTTTGCATTGAAAAGTTTAATAATTTGACACGAGTATACCGTCGAGAGCTTTTTGATATACTGTGATGCTAACTACGGGTCAGTTTCACCCACTGATAAATCATACCCCATTACCTGACTGGACAGATTGGCTCATAACTCTTAGGTCATCTAATTAGAAACACAGGTGCAAATGAGACGTGTGTTCTTACCTGTAGAATGAGATGACAAATATAATCTCTGTTGTGTGAGATCAGGTAATATATGTTGTTAAGTTTCTTATGAATGGACAGGTAGATACATAGTTATAGATTGGTTAATTGACTGATAGATAGAGAGGTGTATCTCGTAACCAGGCTATTACGCAGTGCTGTGGGATGGGGTACTCGTAGTGGTGTAATTAGCCATTATGTTGTAATGCATCTCAAAATGGATATGAGTACTGTGTGTGTGTGTGTGTGTGTGTGTGTGTGTGTGTGTGTGTGAGAGAGAGAGAGAGAGAGAGAGAGAGAGAGAGAGAGAGAGAAGGGGGGGGGAGTCTGTCCCTCTGGTTGTTTGTATAAGAAAAATGTGTGAATTTTTAAAGGGTCCTCATTTATTGAAAATAATATGTTTTCAGGGAGAATTATAAAAACAGTAGTGACTAAAAACATTTGCAGAATTTCGTCGATGTATTTCGTATTCTACATTTTACAAATAACAAAAAAATAATAATAATAATCTTCGTATTTTAGGAACAGTCAGGGATAAAAACAATGATTTTAGCATATTTACAAGTATGAGTATACTAGGCAGATACATCCATCAAAATGAACAGAAATTATATGAATGAGATGACATTAACCGAGTCAGAGTTATAGAGGATTGGATATTGGAGTTTTGTTTAGCGAAGTTACGTGTATGGTCAAATACTGGATTCCTTTCGCCTTTCCTGCCTCGCTTTCATCGCTGAATTCATAGACACCTGAATGTGAGGCTGTGGAGTGAGGTGTATGTTGTAAATGTATGGGTGATGATATGCAGCTTTGATTCCTACGACTATCACATTGGCCAGTTTATTTATTTACTTATTTGCTCATACTTTTAGCGTGGGATTGCGTTGTAGGTCCGCATTTTGAGTGATTTTTGAGATTCCGTTGCACTTGTTCATCGGCGGTTTATTTTGCGTACACACGTTTATCACCCGGCACATTACTGATACAAACGGTGTGGGTATTGAATTGATGTAAATAACCTAGAAGAGAAATATCAAAGGCCCAGTACAGTAGGCTTAAAAAAACATCGAGAAAAATGTGGTACGAATAATGAATATTTTTTTCCACTAGTCATAGAGAAACATATTGTAATAGAAAAGTATGAGTAATTTCCTCTGCCTTCATGACTTTAAAACGGCAGATAAAGTACCAGAGCCGAATTACTTGTTAGAAAATGATGGAGTAAAATTTATTGCCCTCATTCCGCGCATCAGTCAAGCATAATGTGATATTTATGTTCACACCGCTGTCTGTGTCATATGAAGAGTGTGCATTTTTTTTTTTTTCGACGCTGTAATGGAAAATGAGTCAGTTGGTATATCTGTTTCAAAGCTGTTAAAATGTCAGAATATCGTGCACCAAAGTCATGTTTGCTCTAATTAATGTGGCATTTATCAAGTACGTTAAATGTCATTACTAGAGTGATTATTATTATTATTATTATTATTATTATTATTATTATTATTATTAGTTGCTGTATATTACCTTATTTATGATTACTCTTTACCTTCAGTTTTCGGTAAATGTAGGAAACTATACTTCATAAATACCATGTAAAGTGAGTATGAGGCAATAGTGCTGTTTCTGCTGGAGGGGTGGTATTCAGGTGTATGTGGAGGATGAGACTGCAACAGGTGTGGAGTGAAACGTGCAACAGGTGTGAATGAAAAAAACACCAGATGCGGTATGAGACAGGTGGAACGAAATAGCAGAGTTTGTGGGGTGAAGCAGCAACAAATATAAAAAGAAACAGCAGCAGGTGAAACAAGGCAGCAACAGGTGTGGAAATAACAGCGTTGAAACAGCAACAGGTGTGGAATGAGGACAGTTGTGGAAATAGCAACACTGAAACAGCAACAGGTGTGGAGCAAGACAACAGTTGTGAATATAACAACACTGAAACAGCAACAGGTGTGGAGCGAGACAACAGGTGTGGATATTGCAACATTGAAACAGCAACAGGTGAAATAAAACAGCAACGGATGACATGAACAGCAACAGGTTTGGGGTGATGGCAGGTATTTTCCTCCCCACCTGCGAAGCCAATCAACCTCCCTATCTCCCCAGTCATTATCTCTTATTATCTCTTCTTCCTCCCTCGCTTCTCCCACTTCGTCTTCCTCTTTTCTCCCTCTTTTATCATCCTCTCTCCTCCCTCGAATGTTAGCTGCTGTTTTCTCTGCCTGTCTCCATCCTCCTCCCTCCTTCCCTTCATCATTATCTCTCCCTCTTTTCACCTTCCTCTCCTTTCCCTCCCTCTCTATCTACCTCTTTTCTCTCTCTCATTTATCGTTTATCCTACTCAGTTCACCCTTCTTCATTGCCTCTTATCTCTTGTTCGTGTTCCTCTCTTTTCTTCCAGAGTTTATCCCCCTTTTCTCCCATTTTTCCTTCACTTTTCCCCCTCTTCGTCTGTTCGTGTCAAACATATACTCTTTTTTCTTATTCTTTTTCTCCTTTTCATCTCACTCTTCTTTCATTTTACTCTCCATTCTCTTCTCCCATTCATATCACTCCTTTCACCCTTCTTTATCATACACCTCTCCAGTTTCCATATTCTCTCTTCCCCTCTTCATTTATTCATATCATCAATTTCTTTCCCCTCTTCCTGATTTATTCCTGTTTCTCTCCCCTTTTTTCCTCTATATTAACTTCTTTCTTCCTACCCTTCTCCCCTCCACACCTTCCAGTCTCTCTTCTCTTCCCTTCCCCTCTCCAGCACGCTTACCCTCCTCTTCTCCCCTCTTCTCCCCTCCTCTTCATTCCTCCCTTGCCGCTTTGTTTGTCTTCCTTCTTTCCCCTCATTCTCTTTCCCTTTCCACTTTCCTGTCTTTTCCAATCTCCGCTTTCCCTCCCCTCCGTCCTTTCTCTTCTCCTACCATCTCCGTCCATTCTCTTTTCTCCTCTTCTTCTCTTCCCTCCCTCCTTTCTATCTCCCCTATTCTCCTCTTTATTCCGTCTTTCCCTTACCATGTCTCCCCTCTCCTCTCCTTTCCCCCCTCTTTTCCTCCAGTTTCTCTTTTCTTTTTACCCTCCCAGTCACTCCTCCTTCCCTCTCCATCACTCCTACTTCCCTTATCCTCCTTATCATTCCTTCTCCCCTCCCTTATCCTCCCCTATCACTACTTTCTCCCTCTTTGTCCTTCCCATCACCCCTTCTCCCTTACCTTCTCCTCCCCATCACCCCTTCTCCCTTACCTTATCCTCCTTAGCAGTTCTTCTCCCCTCCCCGTCCCCTCTCTCCCCTCCTCGTCCCGTCTTTCCCCTCCTTCCCTCCCCGTCACCCCTCCTTCCCTCCCCGTCACCCCTCCCCTATCCTCCCCACCAGCTAGATCGTTATAATTCCTCTTCCTCATGTCACCCACGTGTCATATCTCCCCTCCCCCTCTCCCTCCCCCAAAGACACATACCTCTCTCTCTCTCTCTCTCTCTCTCTCTCTCTCTCTCTCTCTCTCTCTCTCTCTCTCTCTCCATCCTAAACCATTTTTTACCCCATTCCTTCTTTCAACATCAAACGCCCAGTTGTTACCCACATGTTTTTATCACCCATTTATCAGTGTTTATTCCCATTTATTAATTATCTCATTTTATCTCTTTACTTCTCTGTTTAGTGTCCTTCCCTTGGTGTATTTATTCACATTTGTTTTAGTTACTCAGCTGTTTGAGTCTCCATCTTTCACCCCCTCATTCATCTCTCCCTCCCCCCTCCCATTTCTCACTCTCCCCTCTCATCTCTCACTCCCTCCTCTCATCTCTCACTCCCCCCTCTCATCTCTCACTCCCCCCTCTCATCTCTCACTCCCCCCTCTCACTTCCCTCACTCATTTCACTCCCCTCACTCATCTCACTCCCCCCTCTCGTCTCTCTCTTCCCCCTCTCGTCTCTCTCTCCCCCATCTTGTCTCTCTCGCGTCCCTCCTTCTCACACAACATTTGTCATAAGTTTCCTCCCTCCCTCTGACACCGCTTGACTACTTCCCTCCCTTCCTTCCTCCCTCTCACATTTACCTATCTCACTCTCTCTCTTTCCTTCTTCTTTTCACACACTTGTCTTCCATCTCCTTCCCTCCAAACCTGTCAGAACTGTCTCCTTCCCTCCACATATGTCAGCTTTCTCTCCTTCCCACCACTCGTGTCAGGTATCTCTGCTTCCCTCCACATCTGCCAAATTTCTCTCCTTCCCTCCACACTTGTCAGTTTTCTCTGCCCCTCCACACATGTCAGTCTTCTCTCGTCCCTCCACACCTGCCAACTTTCCCTCCTAGCCTCAGCAGTTGTCAGTTTCCTCTCCTTCCCTCTACATCTGACAACTTTCTCTCCGGCTCTTCATCTCTACCCACCTCCCCTTCATTACTCAGTGCACCTTTTCTTCCCTCCCACGTAATCATCTTCCTCCTCCCTTCTCTTAACCATGCTTACTTTTTCCCCACTCCACCTCACACACGTTCTCCTAAACTCCCGACCACGGAGATCTTAAGTCACCCTATAATTTCAGTCATTATCACCCTTCCTTGGCTTGTTCACCCCTCAGAAATTCCCTCTCCTTATCTTTCGCACTCGCTCTTCAAAATATATACTTATATTCCTCTTCCCCTCTTCTAACCACCCTTAAATACCAGTTCATCCTCACTCTGTACCTCCGACCCCTAATATCATATCTTCTCATACATCCTTCATCCTTCTTAGTCTTCCTTAACAGCATTTATATCCCTCTTTCCCTCTCCTATACCACCTCCAACACACACCCCGTCTTGCCCACATACACCCACTCCACCACACACGCGTTCCTCCACGCACATTCCCTCTCATTCCCTCACATTCCTCCAACCCAACACCCAGTGCTATGCCTAACTGTACAGTCTCTTTGCATTACTACATATATCTTCCTTCCCTCATCTCGCCGCAAATGCACGTCTCCCTCCCTCCCTTCACCCCTGACTTTCTCTCCCCTCCTTAGCTTCTTCGTCCCTGAAAACCTGTCTGTCTTTCTCCTCCCCCACCCCACAATTACTTCTCTTCCTCCTCCCTATTATAAACCTTCCCTAAACACCATTTCCCTCCCTTACTGCACCCACCGTCTCCCTCAGTCGTCTGTCTACATAACACTTCATCATCTTTCCCTCCTCCATCACTCCCCAAACATATATCATCCCTCTTTGCTTTTGTCAGCCTCTCTCAAACATTCCCCCCTCCCTCACAACACCCAGACACGCTTCCCTCCCCCCACCACCTTCCAACCTCACCCCCCACTCCATGACTCGCCCAGCGTTTAATATTGCTTCGGCCATTCTCATTCCCCCTTCTTAGAAACCAGGCTCCTTCCCCTCTCTTAACCACCCCCAACACACCCCTCACTCCCCACACACACCCCTTACTCCCCATACACATCCCTCACTCCCCATACACACCCCTCACTCCCCGCACACACCCCTCACTCCCCGCACACACGCCTCACTCCCCACACACACCCCTAACTCACCATACACACATACCCCTCACGCCCCACACACCCCTCTCACCCCCTACACACCCCTCTCACTCCCTACACACATCCCTCACTCCCCTCCCCCCCCCACACTCATACCATTAACTTCACCCTCAACGCCATGCCTCACCCAGCGTCTCCTTATATTGCTCTACCCACAGACACTTCTCATGATAGCTACTTATCCATCTTCCTCACACCATCCCAAACACACATCCCCCCTCACACATCCCCATTACATATCTTCCTCCCCCCCCACACACACACAAACACACACACACTCATCCCACATCGAACGCCGCATATGTTACACCCATCCTCACCCATCGAATTACTTACCCTCCCTCATCACAACATCCCAAGCATACATCTCCCCCGCACATCCCTCTGCTAACATCCCCCCAACAGTCCCACACATCCTCCTCCCTCTCCCCCATCACCCCCACACATCCTCTCCTCACCCACCCTCTCACAGCGAGCGCCATGCCTCATCCTCGTCTCCTTATATCGGTACAGGCGTCATGAGGGTCCCTGGGTGATCTATGCGAGGCTCGGGGAATATACTGCTTCCTTTACCGCCACTGGTATAAATCAGAACAGGTGATGAGTGGGGGGAAGGGGGAGAGTGGGGGAGAATCGGGAGGAGGGGGAAAGTGGGGAAGAATTGTGGGGGAGGGGGAGAGTGGGGAAGAATTGTGGGGGTGGGGAGAATGGGAAAGAAATGCGGGAAGAGGGAAAGTGGGGGAGAATTGATGAAAGAGGAGAGTGGGGGAAAATTGGGGGAGGGAGAGTGGGGAGATCTGGGAGAGGTGGTGGAGGGGGAGAGTGGGGGAGATTGTGGGGAGAGCGGGTGAAAGTGGGTGGAATAGTGGAGAAGTGAAGAGCGGTTGAGGGTGCAAATTAAAGGAAAGTAAAAGGCTAGGGGTGGAGAGAACGAAAGAAGTGGTGGAAGGAAAAAGAGAGTTTGAGGGTGAAGAAGGAAAGAAGATAGAAGGTTAGGTGGTGAGATGGAGAGAGCAAAGGAAAAGATGGAGCAGCAGTGGAGAGAGAGTAAGGGTAGAGGAGAAAAGGAAATAGAGAGCAAGGTGAAGAGAGAAGAAAGGAGAGGAATTTATTGGTGAGGGGAAAGGATGGGAGTGGAAAGTCGTAGAGAAAGGGAATGAGGAATAGTGGAGGAGCGGAGAGGGAGAGGGTGGGTGGGGGGAGGAAAGGGAGAGGGAGAGTGGGAAGACATGAGAGTGGGGAGGAAAGGGGTGGTATGGAGGGGGTGGGAGGGAAAGTTTTGGGGAGGTGATGAATGGTAAAAGGAAATAGAGAGTTCGGAGATGATTACAGGGGGAAGGTATGGAGGGATGGAAAAAAGACTGGGGGGAGGGGGAGGAAATGTTAAGAAAAAAGAGGAGGGAGAGAAAGAACTGAGGTGGGTGGAGGAGGAGAGGGAAAAGAGGGTGAGAGGGGGGGGGGAAGAGGTGAAAGGAAAGGGAAAGAGAGTGGGTAGCGAAAGGAGAGGAAAGGAAACAGAGTTGAGAAGGGAAAGAGAGGGGTAAGGGATGAGAGAAAGGGAGAAATGGACGGAAAAGGTTGAAGAGAGAGAGAGAGAGAGAGAGAGAAATTTCACTATCCTCCTCCCCTTGCCTCAGCCAAAAATGCAGGCTCTATCAATAAATGGAATTATTCTCTTCGGGCGTGTGTATACTTCAGGGTAAAGAAATCGTATAGAGTTACCTGTGAAAGCTATGAGAGAGAGAGACAGAGAGAGAGAGAGAGTGAGTTTTGTGTGTGTGTGTGTTTGTGAATACATATATACATACATACATACATACATACCTTCATACATACATACAAGCATATATACATGGTTAGCTTACATACTGTACATGATACACGCGTCAAAAGCAAGCACTTGCACATACTGTACTGAAATACCTATACATACATCTATACATATATGTGCATGTTCATAGACATGTACAAATACAGATGCACACACATCAGTATACCTGTACATATACAAACATATGCGGTTTTTATACAAACAAAACACTCTCTCTCTCTCTCTCTCTCTCTCTCTCTCTCTCTCTCTCTCTCTCTCTCTCTCTCTCTCTCTCTCTCTCACGCCTTCATTCCATTTTCTTCTCCACTGCGGCATGAGAGGGGGTACTAAAACTCGAGACTAAATACGTGCAGTGTGTGATAGGATACCAGCCCGGCCACAACCTCCACTGATCCCCCTTAGTTCAGTACACCTCACCCCACCTCAAAATACAAAATGCTTAGAACTCTCCTCGTTGAACATGTATAGAACGTTCCCTCTCCCTGAACACGATCTGCGGTACGTTGTTCATCTACCTCGCTGAACACGATCTACGTTCCTCATTTTGAACATGGGATATAGTGCATTCATTATTTAATTTGTTGAGCATCGTTTTCTAATGCAGTGAATACAGTCTACTTACTGAATCTTCCTCGCTGAACAAAGGTGAATCTCCTTGACTGAACGCAAACTATCCATCGTGAATCTCCGTTGAGCACAGACTATTCCTACCTGTGAACACCCACCTCCGTCACTGAACGCACTCCACAGCACATCGATATCCATGAACACATACTACCTACTAGATATGCCTGACTGAACACGGTCTTCCTTCATCTTCCTCAGTGACCACAAACCACCGTACCTGAATCTCCCACGTCGAGCTGTAAACTATTCTCCTATTATAAAACACACTCTTGCACCCATCTTTCTCACTGAACACACTTTCCATCCATCTCCCTGAACACAGAGTACAGAGTGGATGTCCTCTAATAGTGTACGTTCATTTCCGTTGCTGAACACACCCTATACCCCATCCCGGCCTTTTTTTTTTTTGTAACACTGAAAAGTCATCTTCCTCACTAAAAACACTGTACGTTCCTGTCCCCTCCTGAACACACACTACACATACACCACTTAAAAAAAAAATCAGTCTCCCTCACTGGGCACTCTCTTCACCGTCCCCTCACTCCTGAAGGGCCCCATACACGCTAAGATCAGCTTCTACAGGCACCAATCAGCCAAGGATGAGAGCCGCGACATCAACATCCTAGTTCGTTAGTTAGTTTGTGATTTTATTGACAAAAGAATGTACATACAGAAATACTGTAATACAAAAATATCTAGTATCTTTGTCCACCATGGCATACAAATTCTTAGGCTAAGTTCTGGGCCGGATTCTGCGTGTAGAGGGCTTCTGACACACATTACGCCTCTCTGCCAACACACACACACACACACACACACACACACACACACACACACACACACACACACACACACACACACACACACACACACACACACACACACACACACACACACACACACACACACACACACACACACACACACACACACACACACAGTACACCTCTCTACCAACACAAACACACAGTACACCTCTCTGCCAACGCACTGATATGTTCTTCTTCCTCAGTTAAAACACTCACCCTACACACCATCTCCCACACACCACACTACCTACACACTACACTACCTACACACTACACCCAAAACACGCTACACAAAACCACAACGGCGGAGAATCATCCAGTTCTGTCCCTCGATCTGCTGTCTCTCTCTCTCTCTCTCTCTCTCTCTCTCTGATACCTGGTCGAACACTACTTGATTGTTTTCACTTTTTTCTGTGTTCTTTTTTTCTCTTTTTTTTTTTTTTTTTCAGCAACGAGACGAACATGGCTAGACATGCATACCGAGATTTTTTTTTTTTTTCCCAGAACCACATTGCACAATTTTTAAGGTCTTTTTTTCATTTTTTTGACCTTGCTCCGGAGTTAGGAAAATGCTACGATGATACGGCGACCCATTGTGGAGTTTACGATGATAGTACGATGGAATTAAGAAGATATGATACTCGGTTTGCGATGGCGTGAAGATGCGGCTGCAAGATAAGGAAGGAAATTCTACGTTGATATACTGGTTTACGATGATTTATTGATTTACGATGATATTACGATGTAGTTACGAAGATATTACAGTGACACCACGTTTTACGATAGAGATACGATAATGTTAGGATCAAGGTAAGAAGATACCATTAAGATACCTCGCTTTACGATCTATTTACGATAGTTACGAAGTTACTACAATTAACTGTTTACGATGGAAGTGCGATGAGTCCACGATAGTTAAAACGAGAGTTGCACTGATATTACATTTTCGTTGTCTGTCAGTCTATTAATCTGGCATCTGTCTGTCAGTCTGTCCACCTGTCTCATCTGTCTGTCAGTCTGCCTACCTGTCACATCTGTCTGTCAATCTGTCTACCTGTGTCATCTGTCTATCAGTCTGTCTACCTGTCTGATCTCTCTGTTAGACTGTTTACTATGACTTAAATTGTCTGTCTTATCTCTTAGTCTGTCCATCTTTCCTTTCTACCAGCAAGTATATTTATCTATTCCTTCCTCCCCTCCTTCCTTCCTTCCTTACTTACTTACTTTTTCTTTATTTGTTTATTTCTTCCTTCCTTCCTTTATTTCTTATTTTGTCCATTTTGATATTACACACGACAGGGAAAAATTGGAATCTACGCCGCTCTCACTCGCTCACTATGCTCTTGGACTTTCACGTATTCTCTCTCTCTCTCTCTCTCTCTCTCTCTCTCTGACATCTGACATATACATTTTTTTCTTTACATTTGCACTCAATTTTATTTCATTTCACGCATTTCTCCCCCGTTCCACTTTCGCAACACATTTTCTTTATTCCACGATTGCGTGTTTTAGGTAAAACTATTTCAAAATATTTTTCCAAGGGTGCGGTAAACCCTTTCAGGCCGATGACGGGGTTTCTTCATTTATTCTTGCTACCTCCGGATGATTTAATTCAAATTGGGGGAAAAATATGTAATGAATTGATGAACTTTTGCGGCAGGCTCTGTATGTGGATGTAGGTGGGGGTGGGGTGGGTGGGGGTGGAGGGTGTAGGTGTGTGTGTGTGTGTGTGTGTGTGTGTGTGTGTGTGTGTGTGCGTGTGCGTGTGTGAGGGTCGTGAATGTGGTGGTGATTTGGCCAGAGTGTGACATGAGACGTGTGTGTGTGACGAGGGAAGGTGGGCTGGAAGGCGAGGAGGGGGTGGCGGTTTGTGCATTGGAAAGTGCGTGAGGAAAAATATTGTTTGAAGTGAAAGTTGTGCAGATGAAAAGTTGTGTAACGTGAAAGTTGTGTGAATTGAAAGGTGTTTAAATACTCAAGTGTGCCAAGTAAATGGAGTAACAGTTGAAAGGTGGGAGAGTGACAGCCTGACTTAACCCTTCCCCATGTTGGCTAAGTACGAATGGGGAAGAGGGGTCTGTAGTATGATTTTCTCTGTCTGAGGGTCGTACTCTAAGTGGCTATGGAGATTTCTCTGCATCTCTTCGTAGGCGATTTATGCTGCACATTATGCCTCAGTGCCCTTTTGTATGGTAATTCTGGAAACTGTGTCGATATTAAAACGGTACAAATAACAGGCATGAGAATAACAAGGTGAATATACGTAATAAATCACTAACAGAAAGGTGTTGCGGAGTTTTCAGTGCCGTCTACAGTAGTCTTCTTGTGTCATCAGTAGAAGGGAAAGAGCGCAGGCGCTAATTGTTTAGTAAAAAAAAAAAAAAAAAAAAAAAAAAGGTAACGCCAGAAATAATATATGAGGAAAGCTGCGCAATCATCCAGTAAATATATATACGTTACCTACCAAGTGACGAACGGGTCGTCCCAGCTGGCGACAATCACCAACGTATCGGAGTCACGCAGCAGATTTTATAGATAGATAAATGGATGGATGGATGGATATAGACTAGTGTAGGTAGATACAGACAGACGGACTGACAGGTGGATAAATAAAGAAATAGACGGATAGCCTGATAGACAAAAAAATTGATCAACACCTATTTAATCTTAAAAATACCCCCCAAATATATATATACTTAAAGTACTCCCCATCCAGCGGCAGTAAGCGACGAACGAGTCTCCCCAACCAGCGACATTCACCAGCGTATCAGCCTAATGGCGGGAAATGCTGGCTACGTAGTGTCACCTGCCCGGCTACACTCTCCTCTGTTTTGCGCCTGAGAGTATTTGCATTTTGGCCACGAGGAAATGATAATGATGTTGAGAGCCTTCCCCTCCACTGCATCTGCTAATAATTGTGCTTGATACTGTAGATTTGCGATTAGTCTACTCTCTTTTCCTTATCCTGGCCTCTTCATTAGCGATCTGTTTTTCATAATACCCCTTAATATTCCTTTGTATGCCGCTTATATCGTTGTAATATCCACATAGCCTTTCTAAATTAAATGTAAAATGATACTGAGCGCTAAAGTGTCGAATGAATCGCTAAGGAAGGCTTTTTACGAACAGTGGCTTAGTCTGAGGGGTGCCCAGGGCTTCCTTCTCCACTCCTGTTATATTCTTGGCCACCCCAAATTTTGGAGGGAATGCCTCCAAGAACTATTAACTTGGCCAAAATTTGCCATCCACCAATCTTGCAGGCTGTGCTGTGACAGTAGAGTAGCACTTGAAGTTGGTGCTAGTCACGAAGAAGTGCTATGGAAAGGGTGCAGAACGGACTCTCCTATGCTGAATAAAATCGTCTGGTAGCAACAGGAATAAACAAGGAAAAAAACAAACAGCCACCCGAATTCAAGGGGGTAACTATTATAGAATTATTTGGTTTGACGCCTTGATAATTATATTGCTTTCCACTCCTATCATCTTTGAGGGTTGCCCAATGAGTTTAGTCTCTCTCTCTCTCTCTCTCTCTCTCTCTCTCTCTCTCTCTCTCTCTCTCTCTCTCTCTCTCTCTCTCTCTCTCTCTCTCTCTCTCATTATTCTGCATTCATGCCATCAGTACCTTTCTCCACCCCTCCCTCCCATTTCCCCTCTCTCTTTCTTCCGTCTCTTTTTCTCTCTGCCCCCTCTCATTTTCTCTTTTTTCTTTTCCTTTTCTATCTCCTCCCTCTCTCCTTTTCTATCCTCCCCTTCTTCCTCTCTCATTTTTCCTCCCTGTCGTTTGTGTCTTCCCTTCCGCCAATTCCCCGTTTTTTCTCTCTTTCCCTTTCACATTGAATTTGGTGTCTCTTTCACAACCCACGCTCTCTCTCTCTCCCTCTCTCTCTCTCTCTCTGTCTCTCTCTCTCTCTCTCTCTCTCTCTCTCTCTATAAAGTGTACATATGTCAGATAAAAATACGAAAATAGACCATGAAGAAGGTATAATTCTTCTTGCCATACAGACATTTCCTGACTATGAGAAAGAGAGAGAGAGAGAGAGAGAGAGAGAGAGAGAGAGAGAGAGGGAGAGAGAGAGGATAAGTCGATGAACCCGTGTTATTTTTAAAGAACTCATATCGTGTGCTTTTTCAACCCACTGTACCACATCCAAACACACACACACACACACACACACACACACACACACACACACACACACACACACACACACACACACACACAGGAATGAGGAAACCAAAAGGGAAAACAGAGAACCACAAAGAAAATTAGAAACGCAAACACACAAGGAAACACAATCAGAAACACACACGCGAGCTTCAGAATGCAAACACAGCTATACATACATTCACACACACATACATACATACATACATACATATACCTACGTACATACATACATACATATACCTACGTACATACATACATACATATACCTACGTACATACATACATAAAGACATACATACATTGAGAAATTTCTTATATTCACGTAAATACACATTCACGTGACAAGGATCTTGCTTACGACTAAATACGTGCACATACAAGCACGTACACAGAGCCATACAGAAATATGCAGTAGTTATGCACACACACACACACACACACACACACACACACACACACACACACACACACACACACACACACACACACACACACACACACACACACACACACACACACACACACACACACACACACACACACACACACACTACACCTCCTCTCTCTCTCTCTCTCTCTCTCTCTCACCACAAAAGTCAGCCAGAAGCAATCCCATGTTGTGTACCTGTGTATATTTTACTCATCCAAGTTATTTTTTTTATGAGCTGTTTTTATACTAGTTGCTCCCCTTTCGCTTGAGGAGAGAGAGAGAGAGAGAGAGAGAGAGAGAGAGAGAGAGAGAGAGAGAGAGAGAGAGGTTGGGTGTGATGATGTGTAGGTGTGGGTGATAATGATAGAGAGAGAGAGAGAGAGAGAGAGAGAGAGGGAGGCTTTCACAAGGCGAGGTGTGAGTGGTATTAATACTGAAGATTTAATAAGAAAATACCAAAACGACCAACAAAAATAAACATAATAAAGACGATTACAAAAAATAGGAAAAAAACTAAGATGACTGAAAACCAAAAAAAATAAGAATTAAAAAAAAAAGATATAGATGAAAACTAAAAAAAAAATGAAGAGAAAATTAAATTGTGAAACAGATGAAATAAGACGAAAAAGGTTTCAAAAAGGACAAAATATATATATATAAAACTGGTTAGGGGAAAAGATGGCCTGAAAAAGTAAGGCCAGGCTGAGGTGTGAGAGGAGGGTGAATGTGACCCCCTGGTAATTATGTTGGTGTTTGTGAGCGGCCTGACGTGGCACCCCCTACCCTAGTCCCCCCTCCCACCTCCCTTCCCTCTTCCCCTAGTCCCCCACCCGCCTCCCTTCTCCCTCCCAACCCCTACCCTTCTCCCTTCCACCCCTTTCCCCTCTCCTGTCCACCCGACCTATCCCATCTACTACCCCGCTGCTTTCCCCTCCCTCATCTTCCAGTTATTTCCCCTTTCCCTCCTCCCTCCTCCGTCTTCCCCTGTCATCTTCCTAGTCTGGCTACCTTTACCTCCCCTCCACCTCTCTTCACCCTTCCCTCTGTAGCCAACCTTCATCTTCCTTACCCATCCATTCCCCTATAATCCCCATTTCCTCATCTTCCTCCTTTTTCTTCTCCTCGCTTCATCACTGTCTCCTATCCTTCATCCCAAACCCTTTTCTCTTCCCTCCTCCCTCTCTCTTTTCCCCTTCAGATTCCTTCCTCTTCCACTTCCTTCACCTCCCTTGTCGCACCTTCACCAATCCTTCCATCATCTCCCTTTCACCCTCCTCCATCTCCCATACTTTACACCCTTCTTCGCTCCCCCTTATCTCCCTTCACCTTCCTTAATACCCTCCTTCACCCCCTCCATCACCCCTCCTTCACCCGTCCTTCACCCCTACCTTCACCCTCTCCTTCACCCGCCCTTCATCTCACTCCCTTTCCTCGTCATCCCCCTTCCACCTCCTTTGTGCCTCTCCTCCTCCCCCCTCCTACACCTCCGTCTTCAACCCCCCTCCTTCACCTCCTCCCTCACCCCTCCTTCCTTGTGGTCCTGGCATACTGATGGGCCCGCTAATCAGGTTTTTAGGACAGCTGGAAGGGAGGGAGAAAGGGAGGAAGGAAGGAAGGAGGGAGCGAGGGAGGGAGGGAGGAATGGCTGGAGAGAGAAAGAGAGAGAGAGAGAGAGAAGGAAGATGGAAGGAAGGACGGAAGAAAAGGAAGAAGGAAGGAAATTATACATGAATATAGAGCAGGAAAGTGGAAAGAAAGAGGGAGTGAGGGAAGTAAGATGGAGGGGAAAGAAGCAGACAAGGAAGGGAAGACAGGGAAGAGATGGAAAGGAAGGTGAGAGAAGTGGGATGTGGGGAAGAAAGAATGGAGGGGAAAGAAGCAAGGAAGGAAGGAAAGGAAGAGATGAGAAGGAAGGTGAGAGAAGAGGGATGTGGGGAAGAAAAAATATAAGGGGAAAGAAGGCAGGAAGAAAACAGATACGAAAGACGAGACACCTGGATGACATAAAAGACAGAAAGGAAGAAAGAAAGAGAGGGGGTGAAAGAAAAAGAGAAAGGAAGGGAGAGAGAGAAGGAAAATAAAGAGGTATAAAGGAAAAGAAATAGAGATAATAATGTGAAGAGATAGAAAAAGAAAGAAGATTGTGAGGAGATCAAGGAGAAGAAAGGGGAGATTAATAAGGAAAGAAAATGTTAAAAGAAGAGAAGTAACGAATGATTGATGTAAAATACTATAGTGGAGAAGTGCAATGGAGAAAAGAGAGAAAAGTAAAAGGGATGATCAAAGCAAAAGGAAAGAAAATTTGTACAGAAAGAGGAAGAGAAGAGAGATGAAATGTCAAGAAGAAAAATGGGAGAGAGAGAGAGAGAGCGAGAGAGAGAGAGAGAAGAAATATAATTAAAAGTAAAGGTCTTTGGCATGAAGAGGCGTAGAGAAAGAAAACGAGGGTAAACTCAACCAAAAAGACTTGACTGATGGGACAACTCCTGAAATTGCGTAAGGGGAAGGAGAAAGAGAATGTAGGCGGAAATAACGAGACGACCTGGAGAGAGAGAGAGAGAGAGAGAGAAGAGGTAGTACGGAGACTGAAAGATGAGACAGTCAAGTGTTATACAGCATATGAGAGATGTAGAATATTGATAGGTTGACAGAGAGATAAATAGCAATAGAGAGAGAGAAGGGGGGGGGAGGCAGCCAGGCAGACAGGTAGACAGACAAACAGACATAGACAGACATAGAGATAGAGGCAAAGACTGATAGACTTAATAGATACATCGTCTCAGAATGCAAGGACGGGTCGACTTTGGACTTCTTCACTTCACGGTTATATCCAGACCTCTGTTTACACAAGATGTTTACTGTTGTTGTTTACCTCCGCTCCTGTTTGTTTAGCGGAGACCGGGAAATCAATAAATCCTGGACGCTCTCTTTATTTTTCCCTTCATCGGTGTCTTTATTTCTTTATTATTGAAAAACTTTGATTTGTGGTGAATTTCTCTGATGTTTGTCGTATGGTTAATGTAGTCATTGAAAGAACGATTTTTATTATGTGTTTTTATTACAATCGACGATATGTTTTAGTTTTTATTCTTGTTATATTCAAACTATCTTACTTTTTATTTTGATAGCCCTCCAAGGATTTTATTTTTTTTATTCCTAACACCGTGGAATAATCCTTCTTTTTCTTCTCTTCTCGCTTTTATTCTCCACGTTCCTTCCTTTTTATTATTTATGTTGTTCTTCAGTACTTATTTCCCCCCCTCATCTTTATTTTCCTTCCTCTCTCACTTTAATTTCCCAGCCTTTCTCACATACATTCTTTTTTCGTCTTTTTATTCCCTCCACTCGCATTTTTATTCCTCGTTCTTTTCCTCACATATTTTCTTCCTCATCTTTTTATCCCTTCTTTCCTTCTTTTCCTTTTCTTCATATATTTTCTTCTTCATCTTTTTATTCCTTTTTTTTTCTCTTATATATTTTCTTCCTCTCTCACATACATTATCTTCCTCGTCTTTATGTTCCTTTTGCTCATTTTTACATCTTTTCATTTTCTTAATATATCTTCTGCCTTATACTTCCCTTCGATTTTATTTTCTCCTTCTCCCACTTTCTTTCCTTTTCAACTTTACTTTTCTATATTTTATTTTCTGCTGTCTAACTTTACTTGTTTTTCCTTTATTTTTCTCCTCACGTTTTTACTAATATTTCTACTTTAATAATCTCTCTCTCTCTCTCTCTCTCTCTCTCTCTCTCTCTCTCTCTCTCTCTCGACTTGGTCATTTGTCTCGTGGTCTTTGTTCTTCTCAAAGCCTGCTCTCTTTAAGCCCCTCTTTTTAATTTCTCTTATATATCTTCTCTTTTTAATTCCCTCTCTTTAATTTCTTCCACCTGTCTTACTTCCCCGCCTCCCGCACTGAGGTACTGCTCTCTCTCTCTCTCTCTCTCTCTCTCTCTCTCTCTCTCTCTCTCTCTCTCTCTCTCTCTCTCTCACATAAATTTAATATCCTTTTTTTATATAGATTCTGACCACAAGGAAAAGCCTCAGTTTCCTCCCTAACGACCCCCATGAATAAGGGCGTATTTACGATACAGTGGCTATCGTATTTCACCCTTACCAGTGCAATACGAAATAAAGGAATAAAAAATGAAAATAAATTGGGTAGAATAATCTGTCTATCTGTCTATTGCCAGACGCCTTAATCCCGTAAGGTGTGGCCACAAACAATTCGCCTCCATGTCGCCCAGTCCCCCGCCATTTCACTGCCCCGCTCCCAGCTCACACCCCCCTCTTTCATATACCTCTCCACTACATCTCATCCTTGGCCTCCCCCTCCCTCTCCCCCCCCTCCACCTCACTCACATACACTCTCCTCGTCAGTCCCTCACTCTCCATCCTCTCCACATAGCCAAACCACCTCACTGTGTTTCTCCTACCGCTTCCTATCACATCCACATCCACACCACAACGATCCTTCACTTCCTCATTTGTCAGTCTGCATCTCCATGTGACTCCACATGCTCCTCTCAAATAACTCAGTTTCACAGCTCTCACTGTTGACTTGTGTCCCCTCAACAAGGTCCAAGCTTCACTTCCATACGTTGGAATTGGTATCACAATATTGTCATGTAGTAACTTTTTCACTTCCAAAAAATTCCTGGTGAGAACAGAGAAAATCGCCAACCCTAAAGAAGAAGGAAAATAAACAGTGAAAACAGGTTAAGGAAACACAAAAGCAGTACAAAAAAATGAAGGAAAAAAAGACATCAATAAAAACAAACGAAGGAAAGAGATAAAACGAGAAAAAGAAACGGAGGAAAGAATTATACAATCAAACCAAGGAACTTAAAACATTATAAGAACAAACTAAGGAAAAACAATGACACAAACGATAAAAAGAAATGAAGGTAAAGAACAAAAACGATAAAAAACGAAGGGAAAAAACAGGATCAAAACAAAGAAAATACAAACCCAGGAAAGGGGGGGAAAAGATGAAAACGAAAACCAAAAATATGATAGATATTAACGAAGCCTAATCAAATGAAGGAAAATGAGAGAGAGAGAGAGAGAGGGTCAAGTAAAAAAGTTCAGGAAAATGACTCTTCTAAATTTTATAAAGACAAAAAATAAAAATAAAAATCAACAACAAGGCCCAACCAAACAAAACACACACAAAACAATAGGCGGGTAAAAACAAAGGGCCACCAACAGAGTAAAACAAAAGAGTAACAGCATGACCTATTCAGCTCCCAATTAGTTATAAAGGGTACCTCAAAGCGGCAGTGATGGTTCCAGAATTTTACCATTAAACGAAAAGTTATGGCACACGCGGAGAAAAATAAATGAGAGTACCCTGGTATGTGGAAAGAAAATGGGGGACAATAATTAGACTGGGGATATTAACACACTCAATCTCCTTAGCTGAATAAAATCGTCTGGTGTTAATTGGAAACCTAGAGTTGTCCTGACTATGAAAATGTTGAAAAATAGTTGTCTTAGTCCTGAAAAGGTTGAGAATGAGTTGTCCTGGTCATGAAAAGGCTTAAAATAGCTTTCCTAGTCATGAAAATGCTGAAAAATAGTTGTTTTAGCCATGAAAAGGATGAAAAGTAGTTGTCTTAGTCATGAAAAAATTGAAAAATAGTTGTCCTGGTCATGAAAAGGTTGAGAAATAGTTGTCCTGGTCATGAAAAGGTTGAAAAATAGTTGTCCTGGTCATGAAAAGGTTGAAAAATAGTTGTCCTGGTCATGAAAGCTGTCTAGGGAGGTAAGATGCTCCAACAGCATGGGACCCTTGGGAATTAATATTTGAGGAAATGTTGGGAATTATTTTTCACACTATTCCACTCAGGGGTGGGTAAGGATGGTCACCCTCGCTGTCAGTGCTGGGACTTAATAGACTAGCACCGGGCCCCTACGCTCCTAATGGGGCAAAGCCATAATTGGATAATGAGTGAATGGAGAAAGACTTTCTGAGGTTGACAGAATTCAGTTTGCACAAACGCATGAAAGAATACATAAAATATAAGAGGAAAAGCTAAAATTGAGCGTTAGAATTACACACACACACACACACACACACACACACACACACACACACACACTATATATATATATATATATATATATGTATATATATATATATATATATATATATATATATATATATATATATATATATATATATATATATATATATATATATATAAAGCTAAAATAGTTATTTTCAGTGTTATACCGAACTCCTTTTATGCCTTCCTTATAACATAAATCCAAAATCTTCCAGGCTGTTCCCCCTCAAAGGATGCACCCATTTGACGCAACTCGAAAATTCGCGAAAAGAGTTGGGAGCCGCTGGGAAAATTGTGACTCTTTCAAAACCACGCCGGGTCCTCTGGCCTTCCTGGACGCTGCCTGGCCTAATTTGACCCCAATGCGACTTTCTTGACGGAGACCTGATATGCCCCTGACCTTCCTTGACCTTATTTCACCGGGATTGACCTGGTCTCACCTGAATTTGCCTAATTTAACCTGGCTTGACTTAATTTGACCCCAGACAACCTTCTTGACTGAGAGCTGAGATGACCTTGTCCTGGCCTGAGCTAATCTGACTTGGTTGTATCTGCTGAGCTGACCTGCCCTCTGATCTAGACCTACGTTAGCCAGATCTAATCTCACCTCATCTCATCTCATCTCATCTCATCTAACCTCACCTCACCTAACGTAGTCCAGTCTGAACTAATATTAACTGATCTGACCCAGCCTTGTCTGCTGAGCTATAGTCTGACATCGCTTGGCCTGGTTCACTCACACTATTCGTAATTGATCCATCCTACTGTAAGGCATCCTGTTCTTACCTGATCAAACAACCTAATTCTTCTTCACCCATCTTAACCTAACCCAAACATATACCCTTCCCTACATTAACAACGTATAACTAATCCATCTTAACCTGATTGTAATTTTTTCGGAGTAATTGTTCTGCCTATGCCAACGTTGCTACCTTATTCACCTAAACGTGGCGTAAACTGACTCAGCAAGATGTACTGTGACCTTTTCTGACCTAATATATCCCGAGCCATCCCAAAATTGGCCCGATGTAACTCACTTTGATATGGCCTAACCCAATCTGACCAGACTTTCCAATTCGCCAAAAGTTAACCTGAATTGACCCAGTCGAGGCCAACATGCCTTTCCCTGCCCTGCCCTGCCCTGCCTTGCCTTGCCTTGCCTTGCCTTATTCCTGTCCTGTCCTGTCCTAGTCCCTGTCCCTGTTGCCGTCTCTGCTACTCTTGTGTAATGTCCCCTCCTGTCCTGCCTTGTCCTGCCTTACCCAGTTCCGCCTTTCCCAGTTCCGCCTTTCCTTGTCCAGCTCTGTCATGCCCTCCTTGGTCTACCCTGCCCTTCCCAGCCCTGCCTTACGTTCCCCAACCCTGTCATGCCCCCTCCCTACCCTGCCGTACCTTATATTTTCCTGCCTACTTAATCCTAATTGCCCTTCTCTACTCTACCACTCTCCTTCTCCACCTACCCTGCCTTCCCTACACTACCCTGCCCCACCCTGCTCTGCCCCGCCCCGCCCTGCCCTGCCCTGCCCTGCCCCCTCCTTAGGCTGGAACCAATAAAGTCTCGGTCGGAGGAACTATAAAGAAAAATATAAGAAAAGAAATAACAGACCTCGGAGATTAACGTCTTAGAGTAAATTCCTTCGCGGGGGAGGGAAGGGAGGGAGGGAGGCTGAGGGTAGGGAGCAGGAGGGAGGGAGGAAGAAGAGTGGGGAAGACGAGAGATGGAGAGGGAGGTAAAGATAGAGGGAAGGAGGGAGGCAGAGGGGTAAGGAGGAAGGGAGGGATGGAGAGAAGTGGGGAGGAAAGGAGAATGGGAGGGAGAGAGGGAGGGAAAGATGGAGGGAAGGAGGGAGGCAGAGGGGTAAGGAGGAAGGGAGGGATGGAGAGAAGTGGGGAGGAAAGGAGAATGGGAGGGAGAGAGGGAGGGAGGAAAGGAGGCAGGGGGTCTTAAAGGATTGGAAGGGGGAGAGGTATGGAGAGAAGTAGAGAAGGGAAGGGAAGGATGGGAAAGAGGAAGAGGAGTATGGAGGAAAGGAGAAAGAGAGGGAGGGAAGTAAAGAGGAAGAGACGGAGGGATAGGAAAAAGGAACAGGGGTAGGGAAGAAGGGAGGGAGGAACGAAAGAGGACTGGGGAAGTTTGAAAAGGAAGGAGATGTGGAGGAGGTAGAGGAGTTGGCAGGGAGGGAGGGAGGAAGAAAGGGAGGAAAGAAGGAAAGGAGGGAGCAGGGAGGAAGGCAGAAAGTTGGGGAAAGAAGGAAGGGAGACAGTAAGAGATAGAGAAGCGAAGATGGAATGAGAGAGAGAGAGAGAGAGAGAGAGAGAGAGAGATTGGAGGGAGGAGAAAGAGGAACCAATTTTCTTAGATAAAACGCTGGTCGCTCCATTTCCTGTTGGCAAGAGAAGTCTGATTCCCGTGCACGAAAGAGGAAAGAAGAGGAATAAGAGGAGGGAAGAAGAGGATTAAGAAGAGGGAAGACGAGGAAGGAAGAAGATAAGGGAAGAGGAGGAGGGGAAAGCAATAAGAGGAGGGAATAAGAGGAGACAAGAAGAGGAGTACGAGGAGGGAAGTAGAAGAATAAGAGGAAGGAGGAAAAAGAAAAAGAGGAAGGAAGAGAAGAACAAGAGGAGGGAAGAATAGGAATAAGGGAAAGGATGAAGTGGAAGATAGAAGAGGAATCAGAGGAAGGAAGAGGAGGAAAAAGAAGAGGGAAGAAGAGGAATAAGAGGAAGGAAGAAGAGAAATAAAAGGAGGAAAGAAGAACAAGAGGAGGGAATAAGAGGAAGTAAGAAGAGGGATAAGAGGGAATTGGAGGAGTAAGAGGGAGGAAGTAGAGGAATGAGTAAGAGGAGGGAAGAAAAGGAGAGAAAAGTAAGAGGAGGAAATAAGAGGAAGAAGAGGGAAGAAGTGAAATAAGAGGCGGAAGGATGTGGAATAAGAGGAAGGAAGAGGAATAAGAGGAGGGAAGAAGAGGAGTAAGAGGAAGGAAGAAGTGTAATAAGAAGAGAGAAAAAGAGGGAGAAGAGAAGGGAAAAAAGGGAAGGAAGGAAAAAAATAGAGAGACAGGAAGAGAGAGGGAGGGAAAGGGGGAAATGAGAAAAGTGAAGAGAAGGGAGAGAAGGAGAAAGAAATGAATTAAGAAAAAGAAGAAAGAGGAAGGAGTAAGAATAGAGAGGCAAATGGAAAGAAGAAAACACGGAAATCAGAGAGAGCAAGAGAAGAGAGGTAGGAAGAGAAGAAAAGAAGAGGAGGAGGAGGAAGGAAAGGGAGGAGAATAAAATAGAATATATGAATGATAGGAAAAAAGGAAGAAAGGAAAGAAGGAAGGAAGGAAGGAAGGAGGGAAAGAAGGAAAGAAGGAGAAAGGAAGAGAGAAAATGAATATGAAGAAAAGGCGAGGTGAGAGGAGGATAAGAGGAGGGAGAAAGAGGAGGAAAGAATGATAGGAGATTAGAGGAAGGAGAGAAGAGGAGGAGGGATAAGTTCTTGGGGAGTGGAATAAGAAGAGAGAGAGAGAGAGAATCTGATAAAGAAATAATGACAAATAACGAAATGATAAGATAGCGAAATAAGTCATTAATAAAGGAAATTTAATAAGTACAGAGAAAACGAAATAATACGACAGAAAACGAAGTAGAGAACGAAATAAGGACACAGATAACGAAATAAAAACAAGCTATCGAAATACGGACATGGATAAGGAGATAAGGGCATAGCTAACGAAAAAAGGGCACACATAACGAAATAAAGACACAGATAACGAGCTAGTACGACACAAAACGAAATAATACGGCAGATAACGAAAGAGGTAGCGAAATAACACATTTAAGGATACATAACGAAATAAGGACACAAATCAGGAAATAAAGACACAGATATCGAGCTAATACGACAGAGAACGATATAATACGGCAGAAAACGAGAGATAACGAAATAAGAACACAGAAAACACGACACACAGACAAAGAAAACAGATAACGAAGCAAGGACACAGATAACAAAAGAGGCCACGCCGATAACGAAATACGGAACGATATATTTACGAAGATGAGTAAAGAATACGATATATAACGAAAGAGGTAACGAAATATGGCAGATAACGAAACAGGTAGCGAAATGATGAGACAGATAAAGAAAGAGATAACGAAGCAGGAACGCAGGTAACGAAATAAAGGACTGGATAAAAACACAGATAACGAAATGATAAGGCAAATAAAGAAATAAGTGAATAATACAGATAATGAAATAAGGTCCTCTCGGGGGGGGGGTTATCTCCATCAAAGGGGTTGATCTATGAGGCCAATTACTCCCTCTATCGGGTTATTGGACCTCTCTCTCTCTCTCTCTCTCTCTCTCTCTCTCTCTCTCTCTCTCTCTCTCTCATCTCCAGGATAGAGCTGGCAGTGAATGTGAGCGAGTGAGTGAGTAAGAGGTGAGAGTGGTGTGTTAGGACGGGCATAAAGAGAGCTTATTGCATTTCTGAGTGGGAAGGCAGACATTTGAGTGGGGTGGCTGTGGACAGGGTGAGAGAGAGAGAGAGAGAAAGAGAGAGAGAGAGGATGGATCTGTACGGATGGAAGGTATATGGAAGATTTTGGTTCCGAAGAAGAACATAAGAAGAGGAAGGCACGGCACACACCCATTATCATCGTGTTTTGATCACTGTGGCAGAAGGAGAGATAGAGGCAATAACGAAGGAAAGATTCGGAGAGCAAGAAATAGGAAAGAAACGGGAGGAAAGTGAATAGGAAGAGAACAAGAAAAAAGAAAAAAAAGAAAACAAAATTAAGAGGAAGAGTTAGAAGCATGAACAAGAAGAACAGGGAGAAGAAAAAGGATGAGAGAGAAACAAGAGGAGGATGAAGCTGAAGAAGAAAATAGGGAAGAAGTTATGGAAATTGGAACAGATGAAGGAAGACGAATAGAGGAAGGGAGTAAGGAAAAAGAGAGAGGGAAGATGAGGAGAAAAAGAGGAAAAGAAGAGAAGATGAAGAGAGGAAGAAATAAGCTAAGAGGAAGCAATAAGAGGAAGAGGAAGAAATAAGATAAGAGGAAGAGAGGAAGAAATAAGAAGACAGGAGAGGACAGATGGCCAAACTATTTATCAGAGGTACCACTCGGCGAGATGGATGAGAGAGGGTGTGTTATTGTGTGTTGGTGAGAGAGAGAGAGAGAGAGAGAGAGAGAGAGAGAGAGAGGGGAAGGGTACGGCAGAAGACAGGGATGTAACTGAGTGTAAGGGAGAGAGAAACAGGGAAATGCGGAAAGGGGGAAGAAGGGTGGAAAGCGGGAAGAAAAGGGAGTAGAGAAGGGCGGGAAGAAGAGAGTGAAAGGCGGAAGTATAGGTAGGGAAATGGAAGGAGGAAACAAATACGGAATAGCATAACAATATAAACCAAAAAATAAATTGTGTATAGAAAAGAGGAACGTAAAAGAGAAAGATGAGGGAATGGAGATAAAGGGAAGAGGAAGAGAACGGAAGAGAGAGGCAGGGGAGAAGGAAGAGTAGAAGCAAACAGGGATGTAAAGGTTTGTATGAGAGAGAGAGAGAGAGAGAGAGAGAGAGAGAGAGAGAGAGAGAGAGAACCATGAAAGTGTGAAAGGGGGGATTGAGGGGATGAAGAAAAGAGTGAGAGAAAAAAGAGAAAGGAAAAGTAAGGAACAAATAGAAAGGGAGAAAAGAGGAGGAAAGAAGTGTGCAAAAAAAACACAGTAAATGGCGTGTAGATAATAACGTGAGAGAGAGAGAGAGAGAGAGAGAGAGAGAAGGGGGATACATGGAGGTAATAGCTTGTAAGAGAGAGACAAGGGATCACGAAAGGGTTGGAGAGGGGGTAGAGAAGGATAAGAGGAAAGGGAGAAGAGAAAAGAAAATGAGGAAAATTGGAGAGAATGAGGAAAATAATGAAGTAAACAGAAAGCCATAGAAGAAATTATACTGAGGAAAGAAGAAGTAGGGGTTATATAAAGAAAAGAGAATATATATATATATATATATATATATATATATATATATATATATATATATATATATATACACACACACACACACACACACACACACACACAATTCAGAGAGAGAGAGAGAGACAGAGACAGAGACAGACAGACAGAGAAATAGGAGAGGAAAGTAAGAAAAAAGAGATAGAAAGAGAAAATGAAAATTAAACTTAAAAAGAGAAGAGGGAAAAAAAGAGAGGTAGAGGCAGGAGGGAAGGAGGACATTGAGAGGCAACAGCTGGTAAAGGGAAGGGGGGGAAGGGGGGAGAGGGAAGGGGGTGAGAGGGGGAAAAGGAGAGGAGGGGGGAAGGAAGGGAGGGAAGATGGGAAGGATGAAGTGCGAGGGAAGGAGGAAGGAAAGGGGGAAAGGGGGCTGAGAGAGAGAGAGAGAGGGGAGGGGGGAGGGGTCTAAACAGCTGTGGTGGTGGTTGTAGTGATAGTGGTGGTGGTAGTGGTGGTAGTAAGGAGTGACATTCTTACTGATGGACGCTATTACACCTACTACCAACACTAAGTGGCTCGAGCTGGTAGTTGTGGTAGCTGTGGTGTGGTAGATGGGAATTTGATGGCTGTGGTGCTTGTGGTGAAAGCCGATATTAAGAATGGTGGTGGTGGTAGTGGTGGTGGTGGGTATACTCGTACTTCTGGTGGTAGTTGTGTTAGTGGTTGTGGTGGTAGTTGTGGTGCTGTGGTAGTAGTTCTGGTTGATGGGAAGATTGATGGCTCTGTTATTGGAAGATTGTTGTAAAAAAAAAAAGGAAAAATGGAAAAAGAGAATGAGAAAAGCGAGAAAAAAAGAAAGATAGAAGAAACGGAGAGAGAGAGAGAGAGAGAGAGAGAGAGAGAGACGGGGGGGAGTAGGTAAGAGAAAGAGAGATAAATCGGTGGGTACGGCTGTGAGAGGAGGTATCACACGGGCGGCAAAGTTAGTGGTCACTGGCAGAGAGAGAGAAAGAGAGAGAGAGAGAGAGAGGAAAGTAAGTTAGTGACCATTGGCTGGGAAGGAGAAGGAGGAGGAGGAAAGTTGAAGTAAAGGAGGGAAGAGGGAGAGAAAGAAGAGGGATTAGATGACAGGATGAGAGCTGGAGCAAAGGAAGAAGGGAGGGAGGGAAGGTGACGAAAATACGAAAGATGAGATAGGAAATGACCTGGAGGAGAAGGAGAGGGAGGAAAATTGAGGCTAAGAAAAGAGGTGGAGGAAGGAGGAAGAGTAGGGGGAAAGAGGATTAAGGGAAGGTCAGAAAAGGTGAGTTGGAGAAAAGGAAATGAGTTGGAGGAAATATGATAGATAGGAAAAGAGTTGGAGGTAGGAGGAGGGAAGGAGGAATAGTAGGAGGAAAGGAAGAGGAGGGGAAGGTCAGAAAAGATGAGGTGGAGAAAAGGAATTGAGCTGGAGGAAAGTATGTGAGGGAAAGGAAAAGATTTGGAGGAAAAGAGAAAAAGAGGCGAAAGTGAGGAAGAATCGAGAGTTTGTACAAAGGCTAAATCAAACAGCAAGAGACCTGTTTGCCCTTTCCAGGCTGTTTGTTATAGGTTAGGTTATCGCTGTGGTGAGGGAGAAGAGGGAAGGGGGTCAAGGAGGGAGGACGGGGATGAGGGACGGAAATAGATGGATGGATTGATGGATGGAATAGATGGATAAATAAAT
This sequence comes from Coenobita brevimanus, assembly GCF_032717465.1. Classification (NCBI taxonomy): domain Eukaryota; kingdom Metazoa; phylum Arthropoda; class Malacostraca; order Decapoda; family Coenobitidae; genus Coenobita; species Coenobita brevimanus. The sequence continues at coordinate 29,918,569 of NC_137048.1, forward strand.
TGGTGAGAGAACGATGAAGGGAATTAGAGAATTGTATATATATATATATATATATATATATATATATATATATATATATATATATATATATATATATATATTTACAGAGAGAAAGGGGACGACCATTTACAATTATGGCTAACAAGATAATTACCAGAACCACTATTACATCGTTAATATCGTAATTACAACGATAATCTCATCTATCACAGCCACCACCATCGGACCATCAACCACAACTACCACTGTCAGAATTATTACCACGATTACTACTAACACCAAGCTACCATCATCATCATCATCATCATCATCATCATCATCCTGTTAACTGTATTTTGTACTCCAGTATATACGCAGGTAAGTTAATGTAGAGATGAATACATATAAATAATTACATAGGTCATTTATTATGAAATCTCTTATTACCTCATGTCTATTGGCTGTCATTAAAAAGGTCCTATAATTATCGGGATGTTCGAAAGTATACGGTTATTGCTACCCATGTTTCACTACCAACTCTGTGTGTGTGTGTGTGTGTGTGTGTGTGTGTGTGTGTGTGTGTGTGTGTGTGTGTGTGTGTGTGTTGGAAAGGGGATTGAAGAGGAGGAGGGACGTGGAAGGTACAATAGAATAAGAAAAGGACATTAAAGACAAATGTGACCTTTTACAAATGATGTACTTTCTTTGTTATCGTTTTGAAGATTCTGTTTGTGTTTTGTCTAGCGAGATTCATTGTATGTCTTTGTTGTTGTTGATGATGATGATGATGATGATGATGATGATGAAATTGTATGTTGATTTTAACTGTGACGAATGTTTTTATAATGATGATAACGATGATGATGAAAATTTTGATACTGATGATGTTAATGAAAAACAATGATCAAGTTAATTATGAAGAAGCTGAGATGATAAGGATAATGATAATGGTACAACTGAAAATAGATGCTGCTTAATTACTCACGACGGCGTATTAATAACTAACATCTATTCTTTCTCATCAGGTACGTAATTGTGGTCAGCGTGGTTGGTATCATTAGGAACAACCGAACAAGACAGGTAGAGTGCAGTTGGGGACAAAGGTTGGCCTAATGTTTGACCTTTCTTCTTCTCACTTTCCTCTGCTGCCTGATCTAAGCTGAAAGAGGCTTGGTATGTTTCTCTGCCTAATATTTCTCCTCTTCTACCTGTCACTGTCATCTACTGCTTAATATTTCTAAGCTGAGAGAGGCTTGGTATGCTTCTCCACCTAATATTTCAGCGCTTCCGCATCTTACTTCCATCTGCAGGCTAATATACCTAAATTGAGAGGAGTTTGATAAGTATTTTTGCCCATAGATGATTCTCTGATATGATGCGATAGGGAGGAAAGTGATGGACATGCCCTAAGAGTGAAGTAGACGCAGTGGAATTGTAAGCGAACTTTTGTCCCTGATAATGTTTGTGGTAGTATCTAGGATTGCAGTAAGTGGCTTTGGAAATTTCGTAGTTACTTTGATTTTCGGTAGAGGGAGTAGGTTTCTCTCTCTCTCTCTCTCTCTCTCTCTCATCCTTCCCTTCATTTACCTCATTTTTTCCTCTCTTTTCCTCTTTCCATCCTCTGTGACCCCCTCCTCTTTCCTCTATCACTGCTTTTTTTACTCCGTCCTCGTTTTCTCTTCCTTTCTCCGTTTTTACTCTTTCTCTACTCTTTTTTCCCTCTTTACTTCGACTTAAATTCCTTCACTTTTTTTTCTTTCTATTCAACAGTTCTCAAGTAATTTTCCCTCCTTTGTAACTTTTTCCATTTCTTTCCTCCCTTTCCCTTGTCGTTCAGTCTCTCTCTCTCTCTCTCTCTCTCTCTCTCTCTCTCTCCCCTTTCCTATCCGCGTTATTTCCTTTCTTCTCTATCCTCCTATCTCTCCCATCTTCTGTCCTCTATCTCTCCTCGTAATCCCTCTTTCTCTCCGTTTCTCCATTTTCTCCCTCCTTCTCCTCCTCCTCCTCCTCGTCCTTCCTTGAGTCTCCCAAGTTGTTTCTCAAGTTTTTCTTCTTTCTCAATCTTACTGTTTTCTTCCATTTCCTCATTTCTTTTCGTCTTCTCTTTTTCTTCTCCTTTCTTCACTCACTTAAGGTCATTTCCTCTTTCTTCTTTTTTCCTTTTCTTTTTCCTCGTACCCTCATTTTTCTGAACATATTATTTTCTCTCTTTTCAGCTTTGCATTTTAAATTCTGTTCTGTAATATTATTCTTCCCCCTTCACCCTAAATTCTCCCTTATTTTTTCCTTCTCTCCTTGTCGCTCCTTCCTTTCTTGCTCCTTCCTTCCTTCCTCGTTTCTCCATCAATCTTTCTTCCACCTTCTTCATCCTTTAATCTCACTCGTTTCCTCCTTCTCTTTCCGCTTCTTACTTTTTCCTGTTCCTTTGTCCTCATCTCCCTCTCTCCCCTTCTGTCACCTTCCTTCCCTTTCTCTCTCTTGTCTCTTTTCTCACTTTCTCTTCCTCCTCCCCATCCCTTCTGTATGTGCTCCCTCCTCCCTTTCTCCCTGTCTTACCTCTTCCTCCTTCCTCTCTTAACCGTCCTTATTCTCTCCATTCTTTCCTCCATTCCTTTCTATCATTCTCTCCTCTACATCCATCCTTCATGTCTTTCAGTTCTCTCTTCTCGTTTACTCCACCCTTCATTTCTTTTTTTCATTCTCATCTGTCTCCTCCCTTTCTCTTTTCATTCCTTTCCTTCTTTTCCTCAATTAACCTCTTTATCTTTCGTCTTACTTATCTGTGCAATTTTTTCCAGCCTTTCCTCCGCCTTTCTTTAATCTGATCTTTCTCTTCTTCCTAAGTCCACCTCACCCCCTTCTCTCAATGCCTTTCTCTCTTTTCTTTCTCCTTCCCACTCATTTCCTCTTCATCACTGCCTCCATGCACTTCCCCTCCCTTTTCTCTCTCCTTCCCTCCTCTTTCTTCGTCCTTTCCGACTTCTCTCTCCTCTTCCCTTCTCCCTTCCTCCTTTCCTCGCCTTCCCCCTATTCCACTCTTCCTCTTCTCTCTCGCTGTCTGTATTATTTCCCTGCCCTCTTCTTCCTCTTCTCTCTCCTTCTCGCTTCTTCTGTTCCCCATTCCCCCTTCACCCATTACTCTTCCTTATTCCTTTCCACCCCTCCTCTCCTCTCCCCTGTTCGTTTCCTCCCCTCCTTCCCCTTCTGTCTTCCTCCTCCTCCCCTCCCCTTCTCCCCTCCCCTCCCCTCCGACTTACCTGCCTAATTATCTGGAAAACAGGAAAACCAATGGACTTGCAAACTACCGGAGGAGGAGGAGGAGGAGGAGGAGGAGGAAGGGAAGGGAATGGAAGGGAAGGGAAGGGAAGAGAAGAGAAGAGAAGGGAAGGGAAGGGAAAAGCAAGGAATTAAAGGGAAGGGAAGGGAAGGGAATAGAATAGAGAGAGAGAAAACTAAGGAGAAAGAGAAATAGGAGTGGGAGAATGAAGAGAAGAAAGGGTTAAAGGGAGAGGAGAGCAGACAAAGAGAGAGAAAAAAGAAGACTAAAGGAGGCAGAGAGGTAGAGGAGAATGAGAGAAGGATTAGACTAAGAGAAAATGGGAAAAAAAGAGAAATAGGACGAAAAAAGAAAAATACTGGGAAGAGAAACAGAGAGAGAGAGAGAGAGAGAGGAAAAAAAGCAGAGATAAGAGAGGAGGATGACAAACTTCCGAGAGGAGAGGAGAGCTCAAGGAAGAGAAAGAGAAAGAGGAGAAACGAGGAAGGAGAAGGAAGCTAAGGCGGGGGAGAGGGAAAGGAGAGAGGGAGGAAGAGAACAAATCGGAGAAGGATATAGTGGACGAGAAAAAGAGAAGCAACTAAATAGAGAGGAGGAAGAGAAGAGAGGAGAGGAGAGGATGCAAAAAATGAAGAATGAAGAAAAACAGGGAACGGGGAAGAGGAGAGAAAGGGAGAGATGAAGAGAGAGAAAAGGAAGAGAGAAGGGAGAAGGAAGAGTGGAAGAGGAAGATGACAAATTGGGGAAGAAGGGAGAGGAAGGAGAGAGAGAGAGAGAGAGATGAAGGAGGGAAGAATGAGAGAGGAAGGACTAAATACAACGAAGAGAGAAGAGTTAAAAATGCAGAAGAAAAATGGATGATGACCAGAATAAAAAAAAAAAAAAGAGGTTATGAGAGAGAGAGAGAGAGAGAGAGAGAGAGCAGGGTAGGAAAAGGAGAAGAATTTACCGCCATTTTTCCTTACCCTTACACCCCCCAAACCAACCTGGTCCGTATATTCCCTTGACATAGAGGCGAATGTCCCTTGCTTTGATCTCCTTGGTGCTTAAGTGGAGGGGAGGAACGTGAGAGAGAGAGAGAGAGAGACAGACAGACAGACAGACAGACAGACAGACACAAACGAATAACGGAGAAGAGATGAAGTGACAGAAGATGAATCAGGAAGAGGGAGAAAGAAGATGAAGTGTATATTGAATAATAAGGATAAGGATTGGAGAATAATGAAGAGCTGGAAAATGAGAGAGAGAGAGAGAGAGAGGAATGGAAATGTATGGCGGGATCGGACATGAGAAAGGAAAGAGGAATATAGGAGGAAGAGAACGAAATGAATGATATGAAATGATGCGTAAAGGAAAGAGAGAGAGGGGAAAATGAGAGATATGAAGTTGAAAAGGCAGGCCATCATCATCATCATCATCACCTTAACCCTAATGGTACTGTTTTTGATGTGATGGGAAGAATTCAGGAACAGGAAAAAGAAAAAACAAAAAAACAAAAAATTGCTTGAAGTTTCTGCGTTGTGTCTATTAGAAAGCCAATCCATTTCATCCCAACCCTTATTCCCGCAAAAAGAAATAGTAAAACTAATAATAATAATGATAATAATAATAGTAATAATAATTGGATTATTATTATTATTATTATTATTATTATTATTATTATTATTACTGTGTTGGAAATAAAGTTCAAAACGTAAAATCCTTAAGTAGTTAAATTCCCAATATATTCAGCCCTGTCCTTCCTATATATATTCTTTTATTTCTTGCTAATAAACAGACAGTATTTTCAGTTTAAGAACCACCTCTATAAATGAAGGGGTTAATGAAGGCTCTATCTAACCATCACCATCATCATTATTATTATTATTATTATTTTTATTATTATTACCATTATTTATTCTGTCCTACCTTGAATAAAATCGTCTAGAGATAGCAGGCATGGAGTGAGAGAAAAGTCATAGGATTGAAGAGGTTAAAAATTGAGAATTGTGAAGGAAGGAAGGAAGGGAGGGAAAGGAAGAAAAAATATTTACAACGAAGGAGGGAGAGCTCAGAAATGCATAAGAAAAATGAATGATGACCGGAGTGAAAAAAGAAAGAAGGGAAGGAAGGGGTTATTCAGGAGGACTAGAGCAGAAGAAGAGGAATGGAGAGAAAGAGAGAGAGAAAGAGAGAGGGAGGGAGGGAGAATTTGATAAAGGAAATAAAACGAGAAATAGAAGGAAAAGGACGAAGAAATAATATTGAACTGAATAAATAGAGAAGATTAAGGAAAAGTAGGAAAAGACAGTTGTTTAGAAGAAGGAAATGATAAGGAAGTGGAGGAGAAATGTACGAGAAAGCAAAATTAATGGAGAAATTAATGTACATAGATGCAGCTAAGTTCTCGAAGTTTGACGAATACATAAGAAAAAATACGAACCTTTTGAAATACTCATTGGTGGAGATCGGGTTTTTCACTGTATTTCGCCAGTTGTAAATTTCCCTCAGACGGAATGGGGAAGTTGTTTCTTTGACTACGGGAAAATTAATCGTCTCCCTCCTTCTCTTTAACAATTTCTCTGTCTCTGTTTTTGCTCCTTGTTCCTTCTGTCTCCTTTTCTGTTCCTTCTTTAGTTCCTTGGCTCCCTTTCTTTATTCCTCCTCCTTCCTGTTCGTCCTCCTTCTTTATTTGCTTCTTCCTTTTGTCTCTTCTGCTTATTTGCTACTCTTCTTTATTTCTTCTCTTCTTATTTCTCCTCCTCCTTCTTTGTCACCTGTCTTTATTCCTTCATACTCCAGTCTTTCCTCCTGTTTCCTCCATTCGCTAATTCCTCGTTCCTCCTGTCTTTCCTCTTCTCTCCCGTCTTCCTTCCTCACATTACCTGAAATTCTTCGAGTGTCTTTTTTTGTCTTCCCCACTTACCCTCCTCCTCCTCCTCTCATATTTCCCCATTTTTCTCCCATAGCATTTTATATAGTTTTTCGTCTCACATTTCTTGTCTCAGTTTCCTTCCCGTACTCCCCTCCCTCTCTCACTTCTCTTCCCCCTGACCTCCCCTTCTCCGTCCCCCCTCCTCTCTCCTTCCCCTCTAACTCTTCATCATGTACCCCATTTTCCTCCTCTTTCCTTCTTCTCTCCTCATTCTTTCCTCCTCCTCCTAGCTCCCTTCCGTGGATCCTTCTCCTCCCTACTCTTCCCTCCTTCCTCTTGCCTCTCCTCCTCCCATGCCATTCAACCCTTCTTCCTCCATCTCCTTCGCTTCAAATTTTATAGCCTTATCCACTGTCTGTCCCTTTTCGTTGCTTTCCCCCTCTTCCTCCACCCATTCCACTGTTCTTCCTCCACATCGAAACCTTCTCTCTTTGCTTCACTCCCCCCTCCTGCTGACTCCACCAACTCCCCACCTTCTCTCACACTCTCACCTTTCCTCCTATCTTCATCCTTTGCATTCATCCCCTTTCTGCCACCATCTTCATCTCCCTGCCTTACTTCCTTCCTGCTTCACTTCCTCGACGTCCACAACCTACCACTCCTCCTATCCTACCTTTTCTATTTCTCAGTCCTCCCCAAACGACATAGAGTATCCTTCATCTTATCCTTCCATTCCTCCCCAAATAAGAGGGAGATTATCCTTCTTCCTTACCCTGCTTTCTGTATTTCTCATTCCTTCTCATATTACCATCATATAAAAAAAAACTCAAGTCACCCCTGAATTTGCTACACCTGGCCGAAAAAATGTCAGCCAACTTTTGATCATTGCCGTACGTCCTCGGTGTGAATGGACAATACCGCGGCTCACTGAAGGCCGCCTGATTAATTTCACCAGCGCTAGTAGGAGTCAGAGTAGGAGCTAAAAAAAAAAAAATGATTGTTATTCTTTTTCATTGATTTTTTTGGAGTCTTTTGCCTTTTTTGGTGTTGGTTTTTAGGGGCGTAATCAAGTTTTAGGAGATTTTTTTTTTACTATTTTTTTGTGTTGGAGGAGGTGTGTGTGTGTGTGTGTGTGCGTATCTTTTTTTTCATAGCGTCTAGTTTCCTTTTCTTTAAGTTTACATCATTATCTTTACCATTCCCTGTATTTTCCTCTTCCTTCTTCTTTTCCCCCCTACATGTTTCCTCCCTCCTTTCTCCCTCCTTCATTCCTTCTTCCATCCTCCCTTCCTCCTTCCGTCCCTTCTCCTTCCTTTTCTCTATCCTTTCCAGTTAGTCGGTTGTCTCCAGCTGTTTCCCTTTTTCCTTCCTTTCTGCTTTCTCTCTCTCTCCCTTAATCTTACTTCCTCTTCTCCACCCTCTTCCTTCTTTTTATCTTTCTTTCTCCTTCTGTTCTTTCCTTCATTCTTCCTTTCCTCGTCCTTCCTTCCTTCTTTCCTTCATTCGTTGCTCTCAGACTCATTCCTCCCATTTTTCCTCCCTCTCTCCCTTTTTTCCCTCCTTCCTTCCCTCTTTCCTCTCCTTCACGCCATTGCAGAGTATAAGGAGAGGAATTGAGACCTGTTTTCTCTCTTTCCTTCCATTTTTCTCTCCTTAATTCTCCTCCCTACGTAATTGTCTTTCAGTTGTCCCTTCCCTCCTCCTTCCCTTTCATTTTTCATTTCCATTCCCTTCCTTCCCTCCTCTTTACTCTCTTCCCTCGTCTTTTCATTCCTCTCCTTTTGTCTTCCGTCCTTCTTTCCTTCCTTCCTTCCTCCTTTCCTTCCATCCTTCCTTCCTTCCTTCCTTCCTTCCTTTTCTCTGCCTCATTTCCATTTCCTTCCTTCCCTTTTCCTTCCTTTCCTCATCTTTACATTTTTCCTTCTTATCCTCTTCCTTCCTATCCCCTTCCTTTCTTCCAGCTTCCTTTATTTGTCCTGTCTTTCCCTATCTTTCGTTTCCTTTCCTTTTGTTTCTTTCCATTCTGTTCTCACTCCTCTTCCCTCCTTCCTTCCTTCCTTTCCATTTTTGTTCTTCCTTTCACTCATATGCGCCCTTCCGTTCATCATCCTTCAACTCATTTCCCTTCCTTTCACCTCCTTCATTTCCTGTTCCCCCGTTTTTTATGCCTCCCTCTCCGTTTCATACCTTCTCCTAATCTCCTCTTTCCATCTTTTGTCTTTCATCACTATTTTCCTCACCTTTCCTATCTTTTCATTTTTTTTTTTTTTACGGAGGACGACTTATTTATGGTGTACGCAACGCCAGACGATTTTTTATTAATTTTTTATTTATTTTTATTTTTATTTTTATTTGTCGCTACCGGAAAACTTGCAGAGGTCAGTAGGTTAATACTCATCCCCCCTTGTTTCCCCTTCTTTTTTTTTTCCCTTCCCCTCATCCCTCTTTCTCCTACTTCCCTCAGCTGTCCTTCCTTCCTCCCCACCTACCAACCCCTCCCCCATCCCATGCTTTCCCCTTTTCACCCATGTTATCATTCCTAGTTGTCTTTCACTGCTCTTTTCTCCCCCACCCCGCATTTCCACCCCAAGTCCCCAATCCCCACCTCCCCCCACCCAATACTTCACATTCCCTATCTCCCCATCTCCCCCCCACCCTCCCCATCCCCACGTCTTGTCCTCCGTACTTGTCTCCCCATTTATATCTCCAAACCTCCCTCATCCCCCCATACACACACCTCCCAACCATCCCCACACTTCTTTCATCCCCCCATCCCCCCATACACACACCTCCCTACCATCCCCACACCTCTTCCATCCCTCCATCCCCCCATACACACACCTCCCTACCATCCCCACACTTCTTCCATTCCCCCCATTCCCCCATACACACACCTTCCTACCATCCCCACACCTCTTCCATCCTCCCATCCCCCCATACACACACCTCCCTACCATCCTTACCCGCACCCAATAGGCCTACCCCCCTCATCCCCGCTTCCCCATGTCCCCACCTCTTCCCCACTTTCCCCTCCCCATCCCCTTCCCCCCACTTGTCCAACTTAGGTCGTCTGTTTTCTCCCTTTTTCATGAACCTCACTTTTGTGCCTCCACCAAGTTTACTGTGTGTAGATGGATGGGGGAGGGGGATGTATGGGGGAGGGAGGGAGGGGAGGGAGGCGAGAGAGAAATATGCTAGGAGGGAGGGAGGGAGGGGAGGGAAGCGAGTGAGAAATATGCTAGGAGGGTGGGAGGGTGTATGGAGGGAAGGGAAGGAGGGTGCATGGGGGGGAGGGAGGGATGGGGGAGGAAGGGGAGGAAAACAAGTGAGAAATATACTAGGAAGGAGGGAGGGAGAGAGGGAAGGTTTTACAGAGAAATATTAAGGGAGGCGAAGAGGGATATATGGGGGAGGGAGAGAGTACAAGGGGGAGGGAAGGGAGAGAAATACGAGGGGAGGGAGGGAGGAAGTGTGTTAGGTAGATTGAGGAGAAGTTTTTTGAAAAGGAGAAAGAGGTTTGGTGGGGGAGAGAGAGAGAGAAGAATGATTAGACACAGAAAGACAGGGAGAGGAGAAGAGAAGGGGGCAAGAGGAAGGGAAAAGAAGAGGAAAATACGTGGGGAAGAAAGAGGAAAAGAGGAAAAAAAAAAAAAAGGGTAATGAGAGGAAATGGAAGGGGGTGTGGAAGAATGATGTTTGGGAGTGAGAAGACATAAGAAGAAAAGAAAAATACAAAAATTAAGAAAAGAAAGGAATATGTGGCTGGAATTAGGAAACAAGCGTGATTGAGGAAAAGGGAGTAGGAGAAGGTGCCTGGGGAGAGAGAGAGAGAGAGAGAGAGAGAGAGAGATGTGTGTAAAGGAGAACAGAGAAGAAGACGAAAAGAACAAAGGGACGGAAGAAAAAAAGAGGTGGGAAAAGGAAGAAAAAAGAGAGAGAATAAATATTTGAGAGAAAATATAAGTTAGGGAAGATCCTTGAGTAGGGAGAGAGAACTGTGTGAAAAAGGAGAGAGAGAAGAGAAGAATGAGTAGATGAGCAAGGAAGTAGATGGGTGTAAAAATGAGGGGAAAGACGTAAAGGGGAGAAAATAAGAATAGAGAAGATCCATGTGTGTGTGTGTGAGAGAGAGAGAGAGAGAGAGAGAGAGAGAGAGAGAGAGAGGTATGGAACACGTGGGTGAAAAATAGAGGGGGGAAAATAAAGGAGAAAAATGGGGGATTGTGTTGTATAGGGGAGTGGGGAGAGGGGAATGGGGAGGGGAGAGGGGGGGAGTTGAGGGAATGGAGGAGAGGAGAGAGGTGGAGGGGCTGAAGGGAAAGTAGAGGATAGAGGAGGAGAGGAGAGGAGATAAAAGTAGAAAAGGGGAACGGATGAGGGATGAAGAGAAGGAAGGTGGGGAAGAAGAGAGGAGAGAAGAGGGGAGGAGGAGGAGAGGGGAGGGAAAGTAGGGAAGGAAATAGAGGGGAGGGGGGAAGGAGGCGTAGAAGATAAAAGAGTAAGGGGAGAGGAGAGGAGGGAGGTAGAGGGGAAAAAAGGTGTTGTTTGGAGGGAAAGAAAGGACGGAAGAGAAAGAAGTGAGGGGAGAGAAAAATGAGGGAGGTACAAAAGGAAGGAAGGGCCTGAGGGACAGAAGGAAGACAGGGACAGCCGTGGAAGAGAAAGGAGGTGAGAAGGAAGAAAGGGAGAATAAGAAGGGAATGAAGGAAATGAGAAAATAAAAGATGGAAGGAAGAAGTAAAATAAGAATAAGATTGAAGTTGGCTGTGGAAGGGAAAGGAGGTGTGAATGAAGGAAGGGAGGATAAAGAAAGGAATGAAGGAAATACGAAAATATAGGATGGTATGAAGGAGCTATTGAAGGACGGAAGAGTGAGAGAGAAAATGGTAGAGGAGGAGGAGGAAGAGGAGGAGGAGGAAGGAGGAACTAGAGAAAGATATGAAGAAAGAATGAATATCAGTAACTTTTATAAATACTGAAAACGAAAAGAGGTGAGAATGATGGAAGGGTGAAGAAGAAAATGAAAGACGAGAAGAAAAGATGGTAGGAAGGAAAGAAAATAAGAGTATGAGAGAGAGAGAGAGAGAGAGATTAAATTGATAGGCATGCAAATCACATACTCAGAGGCTTCATTTCTGCTCAGTTAGGCCTCGATTCCCAGGCATTACGACTGTTAAAGAAAATGGAGAAAAATAGGAGATGTAAAGGATAGTAAAGATAATGAGAGAGAGAGAGAGAGAGAGAGAGAGAGAGAGTGACGATAAGACTTAAGAAAAAAGATAATGGAGCTAATAGACAGACAGACAGACAAGACATAAGAAGTAATAAGGATTGTGTACCATCATCATCATCACCACCATCATCATCATCATCATCATCATCATCACCATCATCATCATCACCATCATCATCATCATCATCATCATCAAATTCTGATTTTTATTTTCCTTCCATATTAACCTTTATTTTATTTTAGTTTCCTTCCCACAGTATTTTTCCTTTTCTCTGCCTATTCTCCCTCCCTTCCCTCTCTTTCCTCCTCCATTCCTCTGGCCTCCATTTTTCCTCCCTCTTCCCTCCCTTATTTTTCTTCCCTCCATCTCTCCCTCCACTGTCTTTCCAGCTCCCTTTCCTCAGTTTATCATCGTCTCTTTCCATCCATCATTTTAATATCTTTCCTCCTTCATGCTGTTTTCCTCCATCTTTCCTCCTCTTCCATTCTGTTATCCTCCGTCTTTCCTCCTTCATTCTGTTTTCCTCCCTCTTTCCTCCTCCATTCTGTTTTCCTCCCTCTTTTCTCCTTCATTCTCTTTTCCTCCCTCACTCTGTTTCCTCCCTCTTTCCTCCTTCATTCTCTTTTACTTCCTCTTTCCTCCTTCATTCTCCTTTACTCCCTTCTTCCTCCTCCTCCATTCTTTTTTCCTCACTCTCCTTGTTCACTCTGCTTTCCTGCCTCTTTCCTCCTTTCTGGTTTCCTCCCTCTTTCCTCCTCCTTTCTGTTTTCCTCCCTCTTTCCTCCTTCATTCTGTTTTCCTCCCTCTTTCCTCCCTCTTCCCTCTCGTCCGGATTTCTGGGGAAGAGAAGACGACATAGAGATACTGCATTGAATAGAGCAGACAGCGTGCGGGGAAAAATGCAGGGGAAAAAATGTGGGCGGGGTAGAAAATGGGGATACGTGAGAAGGGAGGGAAGGAGAGAGAGAGAGAGAGAGAGAGAGATTTGGGTATATTAAAAAGAGAAGATAGTATGAAAGTAGGGCTGATTAAAATGAGAGAGAGAGAGAGAGACGGAAAATTATTGAGAAACAATATTAGTAAAGCAAGAAGTCCCCAGTAAATATATAATACCATAAATAAAGCATTGTGAAAAAGAAGATAAAGAATATAAAAGAATGAAATGATAATGGAGGCTGAAAGATGAAGGTAGAAATGGAAAATAAATGCATAAGTAATATAAAAGTTAGAAATAAACAAGAATAATGAAATAAGGAACAGAAGATGAGTGTAATAAGACGAATACAAAAAAAATTAAGCAGCTGAAAAATTAAATAAACGAAAAGCATTAAAGAGAATGAGTAAAAAAATAAATAGATACTTAATCAAGATCCAAATATTGTTAAAAAAAAAAAAAAAAAAAAATAGTTTAAGAAATTTTCCAGAGATTGTGTGTGTTGATTCATGGTAGTCCTTCTCTTTTTTTCCTGCCGGTATTTTCTGGAAGGATTTGTAGGTTGGGCAGTTTTCCTACTTTATTGTCGCTGTTCTTCCTTCCTCTAGTCCTCCTTCTCTTCCTCCTTTTCCTCATCTTCGTCCTATCATTCATGGTCATCCTCTTCCTCCTCTCCATTCCTTTCTTCTCCTCCTTCCTCCCTCCCCTCCTCTCCTTTCCCCTCTCCTCTCCTCCATCACCCCCCCTCTCCTTCTCCACTTCTCTTCCTCCCCTCTCGTCTTCCTCCAGCTTCAACGTTTACGAGAGAGGTAAAAAAAAAAGTTCTCCCTCTCTCTCATTACCCCGTCTCCCATTCTCCTTTCGTACCCCCTTCTAATTGCAATTCCCTTTCCCGTTTTCTTTCGCTGGGCTGTAATTTCACTCGTTCTTCTTTCTTCCTGTATTGCTCCTCTTCTGCCTTAATTTTCCTTTATTTTTGTCTTTTATTTAGTGTGTTATTTTCTTACCTCTTATTTCTGATCTCTCTCTCTCTCTCTCTCACACACACACACACACACACACACACACACACACACACACACACACACACACACACACACACACACACACACACACACACGCTTGCTGTATAATCCCTCCCCACACTGAGAAATCCCTGTTATTTCCGTAATCCTTATTTTTGAACAAATAAATCAGCATTTGCAATCAGGAGATGACTATAAATACGAGATGAAGTGGTTTTAATATGTCTTTTTGTGTCAGTCTTCCTCTTTGTCTGTCTGTCTGTCTGTGTCTATCAATCTGTCCATCTCTTCTCTATCTATCTATATCTGTGTCTATATTTATCTCTTGGTTTGCTCTTTTCCTTACTGTTTATTTTCCTCTGTCCGTTTGTCTGTCTACATCTGTCTAATTGTCATCCTCTCTGTCTGTTGGTCTTTCTCTTTACTTGTTTGTGTCTGTCTATCAGTCTGTTAGTCTGTCTGTCGGTTTGATGCAAGAGAGAGAGATTTGCCTTCACGAAATGGCACCTATATCAACAAATGGCTCGGTTGCTTCGGTATACGTCCCTCATTTCCCCTCCTTGCCCACCAAAATGATGATGATGCCCTGCAGGAGAGGGGTAGTTCCAGTCTGCAGTCCACTGGGTTCACGTTCAGATGAGCCGGGGGTTGTGACTGCTGATGGCGATGCTCACTGTTGGTCTGCGGGCTTGCCTTCCTGCCTGCCTGCTTGCTCCTCTTCCCACCTGCCTTCCCACCTGCCTTCCTGTCTACCTGTCTTCCTGTCTACCTGTCTGTTAATTGCCTGATCTTAAGGTGAATGAAATCGGTCAGTTCAAGGGCTTCTGTGCGTATCATTCTCACTGAATAAGGTTTTCGAGGGCGAGAATCAAATAAATACCTTACAGGATTAAAGAGGTTGAAAATAGAAAAAATGTCAGCTTTCGAGAGGTGTTAATAGTGACAGAATGGAAGAAAAATGGAAAGACTGACAGTGCTGATGAAACTGGATATACATAAAAAAAAAAAAAAAAAGAAGAGAGAGAGAGAGAAATGGCCAAAAAATGTGGAAGGTGTAAGAATTGGGAACCGAAGAGAATGAATATGGAGGAGGGGGAAGCGGATAACAGGAGAAGGGAGAAGAAATATGTAAGGGTAGGAATGATAACGGGATGAAGAATCAGAGGTATGGAGATGAATGGGGGAGAGGGAGGGAAGGGGGAGAAAAGGAGACTGGAAGGGAGGGGGAGAAGGGAGCTAAGAAGGCAGAAGGGGAGGAAGAGAGAGGAAAGGGGGGAGAAAGGAGACAGGAGAGGAGGGGAGAAAGGGAGCTATGAAGGCACAAGGGGAGGAAGGGGGAGAAAGGAGGCAGGAGGGGAGGAGGAACAGGGAACTAAGAAGGCAAAAGGGGAGGAATAATCGGAGGTATGGAGATAAATGGAGGGAGGGGAGAGAAAGAGGAAGGTGTGGGAAGGGAGAAGAAGGGATAAGATAGGAGGTAGGAGGGGAGGAGGAAAAGAGAGAGAGGGGAAAGGGGAGGAATGATAGCAGGAGAAGAATGAAAGGAATGCAAATAAATGGGGGTAGGGGATAGGAAAGGGTAGGAAGAGAGGAGGATAGGGTGAGTAAAGGGGAGAGGGAGAGGGGAAAAATGAGATGCATATAGTCAGGGTGTAGGAGGTAGGAAGGGGGAGGTAAGGGAGAGAAGAAGGGAGACAAGGAGGTCAGGGGAATATGGGAATAAGAAGGTAGGAGAGGAGGAGAAATGAGGGAAGATGGAGGGAGAGGAATAATAAGGGAAGGAAGAATCAGAGGCAGAGAGAGAGAGAGAGAGAGAGAGAGAGAAAGTGAGAAAATAAAGCGAGAATCGTCCCAACACCAGGAGATTGGATTTGGTGAAGGAGATTGTGGGAGAAGGGGGAGTGAATGAGTGACGAATATATCCACTCGAGGGGGGGATGGGCGTATTGTGGTGAGAGAGAGAGAGAGAGAGAGAGAGAGAGAGAGGAAGGAAAAAAGAAAGCGCATTTTGACATTAAAATAAAGTAGGAATAGTGAGATGGGGGGAGAATAGAAATGAAAGTAAGAGAGAAAATGAATATAAAAAAAAAAAATCACAGCACATGAAACAATGACTGCAAATAATTATTCATGGTAATGTATATAACTTGTAGACAGATAGATAAATAAATACATGGATACATAGACAGATAAGTAGACGTATTTATTTATTTTTAGAGAACACAAATTCCACATCTGCCACATTTAAATCTGTTTGATAAGGAGGAAGGTGCCCCATATAATCATACTCAGCGCCATAAATTGTAGGGTTGGTGAAGGAATGATGATACTGGAGAGAGAGAGAGAGAGAGAGAGAGAGAGAGAGAGAGAGAGAGAGAGAGAGAGAGAGAGAGAGAGAGAGCTTGTCCTTACACCTTCTCATTTACATACCACCCTCATCACTCTCCACCTCCACCCCCTTTACAAATCATTTCAGTCTGCCATTTCCATCTTTCCTCTCTATTCTCGTTTTCTGTTATGCTCTTTTTTTTTCTTTTTTTCTTTTCGCCTTTTTTTCTGCTCCCATGGTTCTCCTCTGTTCGTCTTTTTTCTATTCATTATATTATTAATCATTCCCTTTTTGCTGTTTCCGCCACTTTACTCGGTTTTTACACGCTCATTCCTTTTATTTCCTTCTTATTTCCTCTTCTCTTTTTGTCTTCTACTATACCCGTCGTATGTTTTCTTTTTTCGTATCACAGATAATTTTCTTATGCTCTCTCTTCCCGATAGCCCTATTTTCATGTGCATTTATGCCCTCCTTTCTTTTCTTTACATATTTTCCTTCTTCTATGTTTTCTTCTTTCATTTCTTTTCCTCCTCCTCTCTTATTCTCTCCACCCCTTTCTGTTTCTCTTATTCCACTCACTGCCATATCTTCTCAGCCTCTCCATGTATTCTCTCCCCCTCTTTCTTTCTCTCTTACACCTCTCTTCTCTTCTGTCATTTCTGCTTCAAACACACATACTTCCAGCTTCTTTACATCGTCACTTCTCTGCAGTTTCTCATTCTTTCCTTCCTGCATCCTCTCTCATCTCCATTTTTTCTCCCATAAAGACATTTTTCCTTCTATTTCCGCTACCTACACTCTCATTTCCTCCACCTCCTCCTGCATTTTTAATTTTCGTGATTTTTTTTTTTTACTCCCTGTTAAATTTGATAATCCTTCAGTCTCCCCTTCCTTCCGTCTTTCTCCCCTCTCCTTACCCTCATTTCATCTCTGTTGCTCTTTCTCTCTCCCTCTTTCCCTTCTCTATTCCTTCTTCTCCTCTCCCTCATTTTGTACCTCTCCCCCCCGTTCCCTCTCTCAGTTCCCCCCCCCTCTCCCTCTCTCAGTTCCCCCCCCCTCTCTCTCTTCTACCTCCTTTACCATGTATCCCCTCGCACCCTTCCCCCTCCCCTCTCCTCTCATCCCCCCTCTGCTCCTCCTCCTTGTCTTCAACCCTTTCCCTTTTTCCTCTCTCCCTCCCTTCTCCTTTCATTCTTCCCGTTTCCCCTTTCTCCCCTTTCATCCTTTTCCGTCTTTCCCATCCATCTCTCTTCCATCATATTTTTCCTCTTATTCCCTATCCCATCTTTTCCTCGTGTTCCCTCCCTCCCCTTTCCTCTCCCCTCTCTTTCCCCTAGCATTCTCTCCCCACATCCTCCCCTCCAATCACTCTTTTTATACTCCTTCCTCTTCCACATAATTACCTCTTCTCTCCCTAGCCGAGGCCTCTTCCACATCTCCCCCGCTACTCTTTCTCTCCCTTCCACATCCCCCAACCTATTTCCTTCCCACATTCTCCTTCACTTCTTGCTTCCTTCCCTATTATCGTTCTCTTTCCTCTCCCAAACTCTCTCTTTTAACTCCCCGGTCTCTTTCTAATTCCCCTCCTCAAATATCTTTTCCCTTTCCCTCCCCAACACTTTTCCCCCTACCACTTCCTACCCTTTCATTACCCACCGTCACTTACACATACATCCCTCTCCCTCCCCTCCCTTCTCCCCTACCCC
>NC_137048.1:29940906-29948406 GCF_032717465.1 Coenobita brevimanus
GTGCCCTCCTCCTTTTCCCCTCCCCCTGCCTTTCCCCATGCCCTTCCTCTTCTCCTTCCCCTTCCCGTCCCCTGCCTACTCTGCTTCTGTCCCCCTGTCTTCCCTGTACCCTCCACCTGTCCTTGTTCCCCAACCTTTCGAGTATGTTGAGTGTTTGAATGTCCTAATTACAATGTCCTTCTCTTACCTCCTGCTCCTCTACCCTACCTTCCTTGCCGCCTCCATCCCCTGTCACCTCTACACCCCTCCTTCCCTCATTCCTGTCTTCCTTCAACCATATCACCCCCTCACCCCTGCCTCCTTCCCCCTGTTTACCCCCTGACATGACGAAGAGGCCCACTTGAGGATCTGGCCATTACAGACATCATCATTTTTAATTTCCCTGCCCCGTTCCCTTGTCTTTGCCACCTTCCCCTGCCCCCTCCTTCCTTCTACCTTATCCCTTGTCTCCCCTACCCATTGTCATTCCCCTTTCCTCTTCCCCCCAACCTTCTGAGTAGTCTGAGTACTTTAAAATCTCAAATTCTTGCCTTAACTTTTACCATTGGTCCCTACCCCTTTCCACTCCTGCCTCCCTCACCACCTGCTTGCCCTTTCCCTTTCCCCCTGCCTCCCCCTGCCCCCCCTTCCCCCTGTTTACCCTCTGACATGGACGACGGGCCAGACCTGAGCATCTGACCATTACCGACTGCACCTTTTTATGCCGACGGGAGTAAATATCCAGGAATTGAAAAGTTTAATGGAGAAACTTTGGAGTGGCCGTGTGTGTGTGTGTGTGGTGTGTGTGTGTGTGTGTGTGTGTGTGTGTGTGTGTGTGTGTGTGTGTGTGTGTGTGTGGAGCGCTGCCTTCCTGGTGAAGGGACTGGACTGGCGGGAAGTGGTGGAGAAGTGGAGAAGTGTGCTTGTGGTGGAGAGGTGTGCTTGTGGTGGAGAGGTGTGCTTGTGGTGGAGAGGTGTGTTTGTGATGGAGAGGTGTGTTTGTGGTGGAGAGGTGTGTTTGTGGTGGAGAGGAGAGATGAGTATTTGTGGTGGGGTTAGTGGTGGAGGGACAGGGTATCTGGGAAGTGGTGGAGGTGTGAATATGATGGAGAATTGGTGGAGAGGTGATGGAGAAGTTCGCGTGTGAGGAAGTCGGTCAGTCAGCAAGTCAGAGAGTCAATCAGTCAGTCACCAAGTCAGTTCATCAGAAAGTCAGTTACTCAGTCATTTACCCAGTGAGTCAGTATGAGGGTCAGTTAGTCAGCCACGCAATCAGTGAGTCAGTCAGAATCCCACACACTGCCCCCCCCTTTTTTTTTTTTTTTCCATGGATGCCGGAAATAACGACGCAGGAGGGATAACAATAAATTAAAATAAAGTAAAACAGAATAAAACAAAACCCTAATGAACTTGCGTGTGTGGCCGCGACGATGCTCTTCAAAACACACACACACACACACACACATCGATGGGCTGTTTGTTTAAGGGAAGTATCTAGTAGTTAAAATAGTTAGAAATTTTGATGAGATTATATTTGTTTTTATTTGTATTTATTTTTTATGACGTTTTTCTCGACTATATCTCTTCAAAAGTCTGTTCTTAAATTTTCAACTTTTTTAAAATGATTTTTTTGTGTTTATTTAGCGTCTCTTCTATTGTTTTCAACTTCCTTTATTTTTTCACTGTGTTTGGGATGTCTTGTGGCAGTAATAATAATAATAAAAATAATAATAATAATAATAACAGTTGTAATAATGATAGTAATAATAATAATAATAATAATAATAATAACAGCAGTAATCATCATCATCATCATCATCATCATTTTTCATTCATACTAGCAATACACTCTTATTTAGTCTATGGGAGCCTCCTCGTAGTGAAGGGGTTACAGAATTGAGGTTTCAGAATAGATACAGTCATGAAATAGATCTGTATTGTATATCTATATGGAAAAATACACTGAAAATAAATCGGGATGAATCTTGATAAATTTTGAGGTAAATGCTCTTTTTTATTTGCAGTATGAAAAGTTGTTTAAAAGTACTATTTGTTATGGGTATGATTAAAATACCGCTTGGACGTAGAGTGTACATTTCAGCTGCCATGTGCGTGCCGGCCACTACAATACATACATACATACATACATCATACTTGCTGTACATGCATTCATTTATTCATGTATACTGTACTTGAATACATAAATACATTCATACTTAATACCTACATACATTCATTCATTCATATATACATATATACATACATACATACATACATACATACATTCGTACATACATATATTCATACATGCATAAATACATAACTACGTACATATATTCATTTTATTTCCCTGCCTACCTACCTGCCTACCAACCAACCTACCTACCTACCTACCTACCAACCTACCAACCTGTCTACCTACATACATACATACGTGCGTACATCAATTAACCCTTTCTGTACGGCATAGACGAAAAAGGTAATACATTTTGGTAGCAATTTGAGGAGGCTTGTGATCGTGTTGGGGGCTGGGAAGGCTTCGTAATGCCTCTCCGTTGGCGATTCATTCTTTATTTTACACCCTGATATCCCCTTTTATGCGTACACCTTGATTTTCTCTTATTTTTATTTTTATTTTTATTTTTTGTTTTTTGGATCGACACAGTTATCCTCAGGAACGATCAAAAGGATAAAAATAGAATGTGCAAAATGAGTTGCTGGGGAAAAGGTGTTGCGAAATTTCCAATAGTGTGTGTGTGTGTGTGTGTGTGTGTGTGTGTGTGTGTGTGTGTGTGATTCAGGACATACGTTTGACAGCCCGTTCTCTGTGGTTTAGCCATCCTCCGACTTGCCACACACCTTCACATGTCACCATTTCGGCGCTAATACCCACTGTCCATACTAAATTCACGCTAGGGCTGTCTCATTCTGGATCTTCCCTCCCTTCACTTGGACATGAAAAAATGGGTCAGGGTGGTGGTAGTGATGATGATGATGATGATGATGAGGAGGAGGAGGAGGAGGAGGACGAGGAAGAGGGCGAGGAGGAGGGAAAATGATGATACTGATAATGATAAATATGAAGATATGGAAAAGGAAGAGGTAAGGTTGATGATGATGATGATGATGATGATGGAGAAGACGAGGAAGAGGAGGGCGAGGAGGAGGAGGGAAAATGATGATACTGATAATGATAAATATGAAGATATGGAAAAGGTAGAGGTAAGGTTGATGATGATGATGATGAGGTAGATGATGATGATGATGGTGATGATGAGGTAGATGATGATGATGACCGTACCCATTACCCATCCCCATTACTATGCATTTATTCAATCACAGTCATAAGGGGAGAGAAGAAGAAGAAGAAAAAATCCACGAAAATAAATCACAGGGGGGAAAAAAAAAATCCCATCTAAAACCTGAAATATATACAGTGTAACCCGGCCGCTTGGTCCTGGAAATTATCGCCCTGTGGAGCCAGCGATAAATCTCTTTGACGCTGGCAGGAAAAAAATTAATAGTTGTCGTTCATTTGTAATTCAATTTTCGCCTCTAATCACAGCGGCCATAAATCACAAAGTCGTACATGAGAGGCGGAAAAAAAAGTGTGTTGGTAAAAGTTTAGGGGTTTGTTTGGGGAGGGAGGGAGGGAAGGGATAGGGGAGGTGGTGGTGGGGAGAGGGAGGGAAGAGGGAATGTAAAGGAGTGAGGGGGGGTAGGGAAGGTAGAAGGAGTGGTGAGTAGAGAGGGAGCGAGGGGGGAGGGAGGGAGAGGAAGAGAAGGGAACGATGCTAGAAGGTGTGAGAGGAGGAGGAGGGAGAGGGGAGGGGGGAGGAGAAGGAAGGAGGTGTGAAAGGAGAAAAGGGAGTTAGTTGAGGGGAGGGGGAAGGGGAAGGAAATTGAGGAGGAGGGGTGATGGGGACGGGGGAAAGAGAGGGGGGTATGGATGAGGGGAAAATGAGATACAAGGTGAGGAGGAGGGGTGAGGGAGACTTGGATTGGAAAGGGGAAGAAGGGAACAGAGGAAGGAAAAGGGATAGGGAAGCTGGGGGGAAGAGAGGGAAGACAAAGGGGTAGGGAGAAGTGAGGGAGGGAGAGAAAGAGATGTAGAGAGGTTAGGGGGAGGGAGAAGGAGGCAGGAGGGAAGTACGATAGGATGGGAGAGAGAGTGTGATGTTTTAAGCAAGATGAAGGGGGAGAGAGAGAGAGAAGAAATTGGGGAGGAACGGATAAAAAGAGCGAGAGAAAGGGGGTTAGGGCGAGGAAGAGAAAGTGGCAGGGTAGGGAAGAGAAGAACTAGAGAGGAATGGAATTGAGGGAGAGGGGGGGAGCTGAGGGAGAGGAGGGAATTGAGGGAGAGGAGGGAATTAAGGGAGAGAAGGATGGATTGCTAGATCTCCACCTCCCATTGTCTCCATCTTTCTGTCATTCCATCCCCCATTCCATTTTCTATATTTGTTTATTACCGTACTTTTTCTTCTGTTTCACTTCTTCACACACCTCTTTTTTCCTCTCTACTTCCTTCCACCTGTTCTACTTTTGCACTTCCTTTCCCCTTCCCGCACCTCCTCCCTCTCTGTCATTCCTCTTCTTCCTCCTCCCTCTTGTTCCTCTTCCCTAATCCCTCTTCCTTTTCCCCTACCCATCCCCACATCCCTTTTTACTCCCTCTCCCTTTTCCTACCTTCCCCTCACACCTCCCTCACCACGCCTCACCTCCTCCCTAATTAACCATCCACCTTGCTAATTCCACCAACTTAACCACATGTCTACTTACCTACCTACCTACTTACCTACCTACCTACCTACCTACCTACTCACCTACCTACCTCCTTACTCACCCTCTCTTTCTCCCTCCCTTCTTCCCTGTTCAGATACATCCCTCCCTTTCTGCCTATCTACTTACCCACCCACCCATCTACCTACCTACCTACCTACCTACCTACCTACGCCTCTTCCCTCCTCCACTCATCTACTCAAGACCTCACAATTTCCAAGTTAAGTTTTCTCGACCAGTGGCTGGATGATGCTCTCCCCCCTCGTTATCTCTCTCTCTCTCTCTCTCTCTCTCTCTCTCTCTCTCTCTCTCTCTCTCTCTCTCTCTCTCTTTCGTGCCTGGATGACGCTGGCCCCTCGTTATCTCTGCTTTCTCTTTTTTCTCTCTTCCCCTTGACCCCTCTCTTTTTTCTTATATATACCTCCCTGGCAATCTCAGCCTGCAGTCCACTGGTTTATGTACGAATGAGCCTGGGGTTTCAGCTGCTACTACTATTACTACTACTGCTGCTACAACTACTACTACTACTACTACTACTACTACTACTACTACTACTACCACCACCACCACCACCACTGCTACTACTACTACTACTACCACCACTAGTACTACTACTACTACCACCAATAGTACTACTACTACTACCACCACTAGTACTACTACTACTACCACTTCTACTACTATTACTACCACTACTACTACTACTACTACTCGCCAGATCACAACCAACGATTACATTCAGAAGACACCGAAACTATATACAAACATGATTGCCAAGGGAATGCAAGATGGTCTCCACGCAGGTACAGAATATTAACATACTTCTTTGCAAATTTCCGTGATGAGTAATGAACATGCAAAAACAGAGCCTGAAAATCTGCATATATATTTTTAAACGTTGTCCCCATAAACCCCTTCAGAATTTCAAAAATAAAAAATAAATAAATAAAAAACTGGTATGAAGAGCTATTGGCCAGGTAATTTTTGTTGCTGAGATTAAAGCGAATTAGTGAAAAAATGAATAGCACCAAATTGGAAAAAAAAAAAAAGTTTGAAAAAAAGAAAAAATGGAAATACAGTAACTCGATATTTTGGTAAAGAGATATAATATTTTAAAGGTTGAAAAATAAAAGAGTAATTAGGTCCTCAGGCTGAAGAGGTTAGTATGGAAAATTGTCGTGTAAGAATGAAGGAAGTGAAAGAGTGAAAGAAGAGAGGAGGGGAAGAGACGAGACGGGCAATTAGGAAAGGAGAGGGAGAGAGACGGGAAGGAGTGCTTGGAGAGGGAGACAGGGCAATGAAGACAGGGAAAGAGAAATGAGGCAGGTGAGTGAGAGAGAGAGAGAGAGAGAGAGAGAGAAATAATGATGAGATTAAAAAGTTGGGAAAAAGAAGACATCGATCCAAGACTGATAAGCTGAGAGAGAGAGAGAAAGGAGTTGGGTTCCCTCTGGTGCTATATTTCCTCTTGACCACCACATATAATCTCTCTCTCTCTCTCTCTCTCTCTCTCTCTCTCTCTCTCTCTCTCTAACTTCTTCCATTTTCTTTTCTTTCTATTCCTTCAGCATCCTTCTCCTCCGTTCCTCTCCCGCTTCTTCCTTTCTTCACCCTTTCCCCTTTCCGTCTCTTCCTTTTCCCCTCTCCCCTCCCTCTTTATTCTCTCTCTTTCTTCCTCTTTCCTTCTTTCTTTCCATCCTCACATTTTCCTTTTCTCATATCCCTTTTCTGTCTTCTTCCTTCACCCTTCTTTTCCATTCTCACTTCCCACTCTTCCTTCTCTCTCCTCTCTTTCTTCCCTCTCTCTCTCTTTCTTCCCTCCCTCCCTCCTTCTCATCTATCCCTCCCCTTATCTCCTTCTTCACCCTCCTTCCCATCATTATCACTGTTCATTCTATCTACCTCAGTCATTTCCTATCTTTAAATTGCCACCGCTGAGAGAGAGAGAGAGAGAGAGAGAGAGAGAGAGGATATACATGCATGCGTGTGCGTTAATATCATGTGTACGTGCTTCGACTTTGAGGGCATAAAAGTGTGTGTGTATGTACGCTGATCTCTACAGTGTGCACATTTGCTTGTGAGCGTTTCTGTGGCTGTGTAAGTGTTTGTGTGTGTATTCGTGTAGACGTGTTTTTACGTTTGTCCCTTCTTACTGCATGTGCGTTTCTGTATGTGCGTCTGTGTGCAGTTACGTTTGTGTATATTCATGTAGGTTTATTCATGTCTAGTTCTCCCTCCTTGTGTGTACGTCTGTGCGTGTACGTGTGTGTGGATAGCATGTGATCTTTCCAGTGTACACGTGTCCTTGCCGTGTGGATTTGTGTCGGTGTAAGTGTGTATGTTCATGGATGTTGATTAGGTGCACATGATATCTTCCTATTGTGTGTGTGTGTGTGTGTGTGTGTGTGTGTGTGTGTGTGTGTGTGTGTGTGTTTATGTATGTATTTGTGTATGTTTGTGTTTGTGTGTATGTGTTCGTGTGTGTACGTATGTGTTTATGTATTTCTGTATTGATGTGTGTGTGTGTTTTTGTTCGTGGTGTATGTGTTTGTTTGTCTGCATGTGTGTTTGTGTGTGTGTTTGTCAGTGTGTGTGTGGGGGAAGGGGGCATTTGGCCTTAGTGGACAGGAGCAAGAGAGGAGATTGGAACGAAGGGAAGGGGGAGGATATGGAGGGAAGGGAGAAGGAAGAGAGGGAGGAGAGGGGAGAGAAAGGGAGAGTATGGGAGGGGGAGAGGGGCGG
>NC_137048.1:29953406-29978406 GCF_032717465.1 Coenobita brevimanus
GCCTCCAACACCGCCAGGATCATTGTGCACGGTGAGAGAGAGAGAGAGAGAGAGAGAGAGAGAGAGAGAGAGAGAGAGAATGAAGGATCACTGTGCAGGGTCATTACGGACACCTGTACGTTTTTACCTGTATATATTTACCTGTGTTCCTGTTTATTTTTTTTACCTGAATAATTAGGGGCTTATTTAGGTTTTTACGTATTTTTTGGACGTAATACCTCCTCCTCCTCCTCCTCCTCCTCCTCCTCCACCAGACTGCACTGTACCGTACTTGGGTTTGTCAATACAGGATTTGGGGGTATAGTTGTAGTGTGCTCTCCCTTCTCCCATTTCCTTCTCCTTCCCTTCTCCTCTCTTCATTCTGACTCTCCTTAAGCCTTCCTTCTGTTTTTATCTCCAGCCTTCCAGCCTTTCTCTCTACCTCTATTTTGCCTTCTCTCTTCGTTACTTTCCTCCTTCCTGCTCCTTTCTACCCCTTTCTTCCTTTCCTTTTCAATCCTCCATCTCTCACTTCTTCCTATCCCCGCTTCCAGATTTCCTTCTACTCTTTCTTTCATCTCTCCTTCCCGCTACCTCTTCCTCAGTCCTTTTTTTTACCCCTCTTGATCTTCCTTCCACTTCCTTTATCTCCATTGTTTCCCCCATGTTCTCTCTGCTGTTTATTTTTCTTACTCCCTCTTTTCCCTTTTCCTCCTCTTCCGTAACTCTGTCGTCTCTTCCCTCCTCCTCCTCCTCCTCCTGCATTGGGTACGCGGGTGTGCCAATACAGAGCTTTGGGGTCAAGTTGTGGTCTCAGGGGTGACTTTTTTAGAAGAACTTTTCAGATGGCTCAGAAGACGGAGTGGAGAATAGGAGGAGGAGGAGGAGGAGGTAAGGAGGATGAGAAAGGAGAAAATGAGTAGTTTGAAAGAGGCAAAAATAACGAGGAGGAAGACAAAGACAAACAAGAGAAAAAGTAAGGAGAAAGAGGAGGAGGAAGAAGACATTGTAGCAAGGAAAGCTAAGTGGAAAGTGGAGGAGGAGGAAGAGGAAGAGGAGGAGGAGGAGGAAGGACAAACGGAGGAGGTGGAAGGTGAAATTAAGTAAAGGAAACGCGAGGACGAGGAAAGGCAGTAGGAAGGAGGAAGAGAAGGGAAGGAGGAAGGAAAAGGGGATTGAGGAAGAAGGAGGAAGGAAAGGATAAACGGGAAAGGAAGGAGAAGAGGAAGCAAGTATGTAGGAGGAAGATAGGAAAAAGAGGAGAGAAAAAGTGGAATTAAAGAATAAACAGAAGATAAATTATTGTTCATATGAGAGAGAGAGAGAGAGAGAAGAGAACCAGTATGAGGAGGGAAAAAGGAAAAGAATGCAAACAAACACGATGATGAAAGAGAGGAGGAGGAAAAAGAGAAAAGATATACAAATGCCAAGAAAAATAATGAGATGACACAGAAGACAGTAGTGAAGGAAATATGGAAAGATATAGTGGAAGAAGAGAGGAAGAGACGGAAAAGAGGAGAACGAAGAGAAACTGGGATGTGAATATTGATGGAGAAAAAAAAAGCGAAATAGTGAATGAAAGATGAAGTGGAGAATTTAACAAGAGAGAATGGTTTTGGAAATAGCGATACAGGAAATGGATATGAGAGAGAGAGAGAGAGAGAGAGAGAGAGAGAGAGAGAGAGAGAGAGAGAGAGAGAGAGAGAGAGGAGACATTGAAGGAAGATACACATAAAGAAGATTGGTAAAGTTAAGAAAGCGAGAATGGATACGGAAAGAAGGGAACAGAGCAAGGAAGATATGAAAGAGGAGGAGGAGGAGGAAGAGGAAGGAAAAAATAATTAATGAAGAGTAAAGAAGAAAAGAAGGATGTAATAGCACGACACAAATACGTAAAAAATGAAGATGAAGGGGAGGGAGGAAGGAAGAAGCGAAAGAGGAGGAGAAACGCGGAAGAGAAGAGAAATGAGAAAACAAGGCGATGCAGAGAAAGGGATTAAGGAACGATAAAGAAGACAAAGAAACACGAAAATGAGGAAACATAGGAGGAGGAGACGACAGAGAGGAGGAGGGGAAAGAGATGAAGGAACACATAGAAGAGAAATGAGAACAGAATAACGCGACACAGAAAGATAGAGACCGAAATAAGGAAAGACAGAGTGGAAGAAGAAGAAACATTGCGAGAAAATGGTGAGGTAATAGAGAGAAAAGAATTGGGGAGGAAGCAAAGATAAAAGATAAGATAGGAAAATGCAGAGGAGGCGAAAGAGGGTGTGTGAGAAGGGAAGGAGGAGGAGGGAGGAAGAAGAGAGAAGAAGTTAAAAAGAGGAAGTGGGCAATTAGAAGGAAGAATGAGAGGAAGGGAGAGAGAGAGAGAGAGAGATGAACTGCAATAGTGGCTAGAGAAATACTGGAAGAGAAAATTTAGATACAGATCAATGGGTGGATGAATAGAGAGAGAGAGAGAGAGAGAGAGAGAGAGAGAGAGAGAGAGAAGGACAGATGAGAGATAGTGTTGTAGATCGGAGAGTGTAGGAAGGAAATGGGGAAAATCAGCAGGAGAGGGATAGGTTTCTTTGTGTCTGTCTGTCTGTCGTTCTCTCTCTTTCTCTTTATCCCAGTCTGTATCATCGAGAGTTAAATAGCTTAGGTTAAATATTTGTCTGTCTGTGCCGCTTTCTCACTTCCTCTTTATCTATCATTTTCAGTCAGCTCTCTCTCTCTCTCTCTCTCTCTCTCTCTCTCTCTCTCTCTCTCTCTCTCTCTCTCTCACACACACACATACCCCAGGGGAAGGAAACAAGATACGAAGCTGCCCCACACCTTCCTCCCTCCCCCCACTTCCTCCGTCCCCCCACACTTTCCGCCCACCTCCCCACACCTTCCGCCCACCTCCCCACACCTTCCTCCTTCCCCCACACTTTCCTCCCTCCCCCACATTTTCCTGGCTCCCCCACACTTTCCGCCCTCCTCCTCACACCTTCCTTCCTCCCCCACACCTTCCTCTCTCCCCCACACCTTCCCTTCTCCCCCTATCCCATTCTCCGTAGCTTTCTTCTCCCCCATCCCTCTCACTCCATTCCCCCAAACCTTCCTTCTCCTCCCTCACACTCTTCCTCCCCCCCTTTTCCTTCCATCCCCCGCCCTCTCCCCTTCCCTCACACACTCTTTCTCTCCCATCACCCTTCTTTACCTCCCTCACTTATCCCTTCCCCCTTCACCTTCCATCCTCAGCTTCTTTTTTCTCCCATTCCCCTTCGCCTTCCTTCTTCCCCTCTGTTCCTCCTCCACGTCTTCCTTCTTCCCCTTCCTCCTCCTCCCCCTCCCCCTTCCCGCTTTCACCTCCCCCACCTTCCCTCTTCCTCATCCGCTCCCTTTTGAGGTTTTTGGACCCCTGGGGGACTTCAGGTTTTTACCACTGGGTCTTATCATGGTCTTTGCTCACTCCCTCTTATCTCTCATTTCCAGTGTGTGTGTGTGTGTGTGTGTGTGTGTGTGTGTGTGTGTGTGTGTGTGTGTGTGTAATATGGAAGTGGCATTTACATCATTTATGTAATTTGTGAGTATTTTATGTTGGTATTATTATTGTTACCTAGAAATATTTTACTCCATTTCTGTCCATCAGTTTTATTTAGTAGAAGTAATTGCAGGGTTATATTGGTCTCTCTCTCTCTCTCTCTCTCTCTCTCTCTCTCTCTCTCTCTCTCTCTCTCTCTCTCTCTCTCTCTCTCTCTCTTTCTCAGTCAGTCAGTCAGTCAGCCAATCAGTCAGTCTATTAATCTATCTCTCAATCTATCTACCCATCTATCTATCTATCTCACACACTCCCCCCTCCCCTCACAGACCCTCGTGAGCGCCAGGCCCCCCGTATGGTGACCAAATCCAGCACAGTGAAGCTTTCTGACAGCACCCCTTTGGTCCTGCCCTGCGTCGCCCATGCACACCCCCCTCCGCAGTACAGGTATGCCAGCGATTTAATCTACTGTATTTTGAAATCGTACAGTATGTAAGGAAATGGAGGTGGGCAGGTCATGCATCAAGAATAAGGGATAGCCGATGGAGCAAGAGGCTGACTAACTAAACGCCAAGAGATAGTAAGCGTAGCAGAAAAAGGCTAGACAGGAGGTGGAGAAATGAGATAGAGAAGTTTGAGGGAAAACGTGGAAGGGATTGGCTCATTCAGGGAATTCGTGGAGAAGGTCGGGGGAGGCCTTTGTTCAGCAGTGGACTTGCAGTGGCTAATGATGATAGTGATGATGATGATGTGAGGAAAAACTCTGTGTGTGTGTGTGTGTATTGTATTTTTTTGTTTATATATATATATATATATATATATATATATATATATATATATATATATATATATATATATATATATATATATATATTGATAGATAGATATCTGTAACGATTGGTCTTTATGTATGTGTGGACTCTGCTATTAATTTAATGCTTGTCTGTTTGTGTTGGTGTATGTGTGTGCATGTGTACTGTACAGTATATGTATGCATGCATGGAAATATGTACAGTATGTATGTACGTCCTGCACGTCTTTATTCGACGTAGTGTTACTTTTAAATGACTCGGCGAGTGGCATGCCCAGTGGTTTTCTGTAGTTCAGGATACCATGTACTAGTGTTCCGTTAGGTGGTAACCATATCAGCCAGCGGATAGCAAATGGACAGGTGCGCAAAGGTACTCCAGTCGGATATGGATGATCAGGGTTTACACGTGCAGCAGGTTTAGGTTTAGTGCTAACAAAATGCCGCTCAGGGATAAGGCACTGGTCAATCGCCTTAAATTTATTGACAAGTGACCTGGCCCCGAACTACTACGATCTTGATGGGGTAATAAGAGATAGGATGATTGATAGATACATAGAAGGATTGATGGATGGATAGATAGATAGAGAGAGAGAGAGAAACATATAGGTAGATAGATAGATAGGTAGATAGAATGATAGATATTAGATTTACTTACTTCAATTTTAATTTCGTATTCTCGTCCGTCTCATGTTACTTGCGAATACTCAACCTCTTCAGTGCGAGGCCATATATTGTGATTCGTTTTTTTCTGTTGCCATGGAAATAAAAGAACACATGGATATATATATTAGCAGACAGAACACACAGACACACACACACACACACACACACACACACACACACACACACACACACACACACACACACACACACACACACACACACACACACACACACACACACACACACACACTCTTGTTAGCTATGATCATTAACTTTGACAAATCGCAAGGTGACAGGAGTTGGGGGAAATTACATGGTGAAACAGAGCAACGAAAGCCAATAGACGCGAAGCAGATGAAGCAGTTGATGTGAGAGAGAGAGAGAGAGAGAGAGAGAGAGAGAGAGAGAGAGAGAGAGAGAGAGAGAGACCCCAGCATCTCATAACAGGCAAGGTGGTAAAGGCGGGTCCTGGCTCACATGCAAATCACTTCATGTTAGCCTTAAACGCCTTCCCGTGTCGCCCTGGGCCGGCTTAAGTGGTTTGCGCGGTGTGTGTGTGTGTGTGTGTGTGTGTGTGAGAGAGAGAGAGAGAGAGAGAGAGGGAGGGGGGAGAGAGAGAGAGAGAGAGAGAGAGAGAGAGAGAGAGAGAATTATGGGAAGTGGAGAATAAGAAAGCAAATTAATGTATCTGAAAAGTTAAAGATAATAATACTCCATTTTTTTTTCCTCATCCTTTACCATCACGTTTAATCTTATCTCCTTCGTCTACTCCTTCAGGTGGTGGCAGGAACGCGACGGGGAGAAGATACCGATAAGCAGCAGCCCTACAGCGGTGGTGGGGGGCGGGGGCGGCGGCGGGGGGGCGGCGGGGGGCAGGGTGAAGGCTGGGGGAGTACTTCTCCTGGACCCTGATACGCAGAGCTTCAATGGAGAGGCTTCGAAAATCGTGTGTGAGGCTTCCAATGAGGCGGGCAGGGCGACAATGGAGGTAAGTGCGAGACAGGAGAGAGAGAGAGAGAGAGAGAGAGAGAGAGAGAGAGAGGTAACTATGGTGATGAGAGTGAGTGGTATTGGCAGGGATTTAGTGACAACACAAATTCAATCCCGGTAATATCTCTTTTTGATACACGGGAATCAGACTTGTGATGTCAGGATTACCAGCTGTGTGTGTGTGTGTGTGTGTGTGTGTGTGTGTGTGTGTGTGTGTGTGTGTGTGTGTGTGTGTGTGTGAGTGTGTGTTTGTGTGGGCGTTGCCAAGTGAATGGGAATGAATTATGCAACCGAATAGTGATTTTTTGCACGGAGCCAATGAATGAGCAAAGAGGTAGGTGATCGCTTGGACAGAGAGAGAGAGGGAGAGAGTGAGAGAGAGAATCGAATCCCATTACGCCTTACTCTATTAACATGTGGACTTAGGTGCAGTACATGGTAGGGAGGAGAGGAGAGGAGGAAGAGGTGGGAGGAAGGGAAGAGGAGGAATGTAGAAGAAGAGGGGAGAGAGAAAGCGGAAGGATGAGGAATGGTAGAGGAGGAGGGAAGAGGGGGAGGGGAAGGAGGAGGGATGGTAAAAGAGGAGGGAAGAGAGGGAAGAGGAGGAATGGTAGAAGTGGAGGGAATGAAGAGATGGAAGGAAAGGATGAGAAAAGAAGGAAGAGGAAGATGGGGTGGGAGGAAGGCAGGAGAGAATAAGAGAAGAGAGGAGAGGAAGAGGGAAGGGGTAGAAAGAAGGATGAATAGGAGGGGAAGAAGGAATGCAAGACAAGAAGAGAAGGGAGGGAAAGGGGAAAAAATGAAGTCATGCAAGGGGAAACAGGATACACGTGTCATGCATGAGTAAAGAGGAGGGTCATGAAGGGAGAAAGAGTGGGAATTGCAAGGGAGTTGAGTTGAATTTGCAAGAGGAAAGAGGATAAAGAGAGGTCATGCAAGAGGAAAGAGGATACAGAGGGGTCATGCAAGAGGAAAGAGGGGTCATGCAAGAGGAAAGATGGGTCGTGCAATAGGCAAGAGTGAATCATGCAGTAGGAAGGAGGGGTCATGCAGTCGCGATCAAGCAAGGGAGTGAGTGAGTATTTGTAGGCAGGCAGTTCGTTTAGCGTGAAGAGCCTATAAACAGGAAAGAGAGAGAGAGAGGGAGGGAGAGAGAGAGAGAGAGAGAGAACCAGACAGACAGACAGACAGATAGACAGAGTGAGAGAGGGAGGGAGAGGAAGCGACTATGTAAATTCATGTACAACACAAAGCTTTCGATTTTTTCTAGGTAGTCTGGCCGTAGTAATGAAAGAGAGAGAGAGAGAGAGAGGAAAAAAATATATTACACGCTTATTTTAGAGAGAGAAAGAGAGAGAGAGAGAGAGAGGCGCGTCCCTCATAGCAAAGTCACTGAAGGAGATGATGAAGTACCTGAAGGAGATTGAAGGAAGAGTAAGGAGGGAGAGAAGGGGTGAGGAGGGGAGGGAAATGAGATCAGAGGATGGAGGAGAGAAACAGAGAGGGAAGTGAGGAGAGAGGTGAGGAGAGGTGGGAACTGAAGAGTGAGAATTGGGATATGAAGAGAGAGGGAAATGAGAAGAGGTAAGGATGGCAGAAGAAATGAAAAATGAATGAGGACGGGGAGAAGGAAATGAAAGCGGGAATTGAGGAAGAATTTTGATGAGGGGAAAACGAAGGAGGAAGAATGGAGAGGGAGAAATTGGGACAGATGAGTGAGGTGGAGGTGGGGAAACATGGGAGGGAAATAAGGAGAGGAAGGAGGGAAATAGTAATAGTTGAATTATGGAAGGGGGGATTGTGGAGAGGAGAGAGAAGGAATGGGAGAGATATTGAGAAGTGATGGGATACTAAAAGAGAGGGGAGGTGAAGAGAACTAGGGAAATTAAGAGAGACAGGGAGAAGAGAGATTAGAAATTGCGAGACCGGGAGAGAGGAGAGCAGGATGAAATCAGGGATTGGGAACTGGAGTGATTGGAGGGAGAGATGGGGAACTGAATAAGAGATTGGAAAGAGAGATGAGGAACTGAGGAGAGATTGGAAGGAGAGATGGGAGAAATGAGGAGAGAATGGAAGGAGAGATTGGGAACTGAGGGGAGATTGGAAGGAGAGATGGGGAACTGAGGAGAGACTGGGAGAGGAGAGAGGGGAGGAGAAACAAAAGGGACCGAGTGGGGAGGATGGGGAGAGATTAAGAGTGGAGAGAGACCAAATTTTGAGATGTTGAAATGAGAGAGAGGAGGAATTTAGAAAAGACTAACTATCGAGAAAGAAAAAAAGGACAAAAGAGAGAGGAAATGAAGCGAAAAGAAGTGAGAAAAAAGACGAAAGAAGAAAGAAGAAGAAAAATAAAAGGAAATCCGGAAGGAAACTGAAGGACCCAGGAAAGGAGAGTGATTTAAGGAGAAAGGAATGATGAGAAAAAGTTTGCTGAGAGAGAGAGAGAGAATTTTACCTTGAAAGAAAAGCTTGACAGTAAATGCAGATCTCTGGATATGAACAAAAAAGTCCACACACACACACACACACACACACACACACACACACACACACACACACACACACACACACACACACACACACACACACACACACACACACACACACACACACACACACACACACACACACACACACACACACACACACACACACACACACACACACACACACACACACACACACACACACACAAATTCTCGAGAAAAGAAGTAGATGGCAGTTTTTGCCCCAGGATGAGAGTGTTCAGTTCATTAAGCGGCGGATGACGAGAGAGAGAGAGAGAGAGAGAGAAATGTTTGCCCCCGTGTTCTGTTAAGTTCGGTCCGGATTCTGTTAGAGGCCCCTTAATGAACACTGGGATAGATAGATAGATAGGTAGACAGATAGATAAACGGACAGATAGATAGATGTAGCGGTGTTTGAGCCTGTGTTCAGTTCATTTAGGGTTCGATTCTATTAAAGAGCATCAGGCGAACTCTCTAATCAACCCAACGGCCTGGCTCGATTGCCTTGGGATGCGCTCTTTTTCTCCCTTTTCTTTCTCTTCTTTCTTTTTCTCTTTCTATTTTCCTCTCCTCTCTTTCTCTCTTTCTTTTTCTCTCTTCTTCCTCCTTCTTCTCTCTTTCTCTTCTTTTTCATCTCTTTCTCTTTTCTTATTCTTTCATCTCTTTCTTTCTTTCCTTTCTCTCTCTCTCTCTCTCTCTCTCTCTCTCTCTCTGTCTGTCTGTCTGTCTGTCTGTCTCTCTCTCTCTCTCTCTCTCTCTCTCTCTCTCTCTCTCTCTCTCTCTCTCGTTCCATCATTATTTTCTTTGTAAAATGAACTTTGTATTCCTGTTCCTCTCTCTCTCTCTCTCTCTCTCTCTCTCTCTCTCTCTCTCTCTCTCTCTCGTTCCATCATTATTTTCTTTGTAAAATGAACTTTGTATTCCTGTTCCTCTCTCTCTCTCTCTCTCTCTCTCTCTCTCTCTCGTTCCATCATTATTTTCTTTGTAAAATGAACTTTGTATTCCTGTTCCTCTCTCTCTCTCTCTCTCTCTCTCTCTCTCTCTCTCTCTCTCTCTCTCTCTCTCTCTCTCTCTCTCTCTCTCTCATGATTTCTTTCCTTCTTTTTCAAATTTCTTTCTTGATAACTTATTTTAGGACAACTTCTTTTCCCTTTTTTATCCAGTATTTTTCTTTCCTTTTCGTGTTCACCTTTCCATTTTTCTTGTTGCATGGATTTGTGTGTGTGTGTGTGTGTGTGTGTGTGTGTGTGTGTTTTATTCATGTATCTTGTATTTTTTTTCATTTCGTTTTTATTTATCTTTCTGCATTTGTCTGTGTGTTTTTATCTTCTTTTGCCTCTGTACCTGCATATATATAAATTTTTGTGTAAATAGTTTTATCTGAGTACCCATATATTGTCTGCTGCTACTACTACCGTTACAGCTACCGCTACTGCCACTTCTACTACTAAAGTAATAATAATTGTAATAATAATAATAGTAGTAGTTGTAATAATAATAATAATAATAAATATACATGTGTCGTGCTTCTGAAGACAAAATAAACCGTGAAAAAAGAAAAAATGAAAAATAATCACTCAGAAATATTCAGTCAGCGATTAAAGAGAGTGAGAGAATGAGAGAAAATTGAGAGAAAATCCCCCTGCTAACGAGTGGGAAAATCACGTTACCTTCCAGTTAATGCTGCCAGAAATATACTCCATAGTGCCCCCTAAAAAGTTAATTCCTAATGCATAGAAAACAAGGAATAAGATCATGCTGGGAGAGAATGGAATGGAGATAGCCTTGTGTGAGAGAGAGAGAGAGAGAGAGAGAGAGAGAGAGAGAGAGAGAGAGAGAGA
Organism: Coenobita brevimanus; assembly: GCF_032717465.1. NCBI lineage: Eukaryota > Metazoa > Arthropoda > Malacostraca > Decapoda > Coenobitidae > Coenobita > Coenobita brevimanus. Next base: position 29,963,712 of record NC_137048.1, read on the forward strand.
GAGGAAATTAAGTGGTAGGATGTGAAATTGAATGGGTAAAGGAGGGAAAACTCACACACACACACACACACACACACACACACACACACACACACACACACACACACACACACACACACACACACACACACACACACACACAGAAAATGAAGAGAGACAGAGATTACGTGGTAGTCAAGTTAATTAAGAAGGAAAGAGGAGTGCTTGCAAGAAAGTTGAAAAACTAAGTGGAGAGAGAGAGAGAGAGAGAGAGAGAGAGAATAATGAAGTAGAGGACCCAAAGGAGGAGGAAGACAGAGGAGGAAGATAAGGTAAATAGCATGGAGAAAGGAGAGAGGAGGAAAAATAAACTGGTAAAGAGGAGGGGGAGGAAAAGAGAGGGAGAAAATAAGGAAAGAGAGAGAAAAAAGAGAAAGAGAGAAAGAGATGAAGGTAAAATAAAAGAGGAGAAAAGGTGTAAGAGAGACGCGTTGGAGAGGGGAAAAAGAGAGAGAGAAGATTTAAAAGTGACGGGAAACAGAGGAAAAAAAGAGGGAAGGGTAGAAAATAGAGAGGGAAGGGAGGGAAAGAGAAGGGGAAAATAATGGGTGCAAGACTGATGTGTGAAAGAGACGGATGCGAGGGGAAAGACTGTGAAAGGGGAAAGGGAAGCGAGGGGAAAAGAAAAGGAGGAAGGTGGTAGTGGGGCATGAAGACAGGTGAGAAAAGAAAGAGCGAGGGAGAAAGGGTTTAAGCGAGAGAGAGACAGGGAGAGAGAGAGAGAGAGAGAGAGAGAGTCAAGGAGAGATTGGAGGAGATGGGAGAGGGGAGAGGAAGAGATGCAAAGGGAGGAGTGTTAGCATACTGATGACCAAGGTGGAGCAGGTGTAAGATGGGGGGAGGAGGGAGAGAGAGTGGTGGAGGAGAGTAAGGAGGAGGGGAAAGAGGAGCTTGTGGAAGGGAGAGGAGGAGAAGGGAGCATGGAAGAAGGGAAGAGAGACTAAGAGAGAATAGTGGTGAGGAGGACGGAAGAGGGAAAGAGAAGGGGAGGACGAAGAGAGTAGTGGAAAGGGGGAAGGAAGATGGAAGGAGAATGGGAGGGAGGAGAGTAGTTGAGGGGAGTATGGAAAAGGGAAAGATGGAGGAGGGAAAGAGGGGGTGGTGGAGGGCGTTAAGGAAGAGAGGGGAGGAGAGGGGTGGAAAGTAGTGGAGAGGAGTGAAGAAGTGTGGGGAGGGAAGAATGAGGAAGAGGGGAGGGGATTAGTGGTGGAGGGAAGTTAGGAAGAAAGGGAGGGAAGAGATTGGTGGAGAGGGGTAAGAAAGAAGAGGGAGGGGAAGACAGGGGGAGGAAGGGAGAGTAATGGAGGAGAATTGAGGAGGAAAGGAAGAGAGAGAGTCGGTGGGGAGCAAGGAAGGCGGGAAGGGGCGAGACCTGGAGGGGAAGGAGAGTAGATGGAAAGAATAGTGGAGAGGCAGAGGTGGAAGAGGAAGGGTGGAGGTGGTGGAGGAGGAAAAGAAGTAGGGGGGGGGAGAAATGGGAGGGGAGGGGGAGACGGTAAAAAGGAGGGAGAGGATGGAGTAGAATGAAGAGGTGTAGGAAGAGGAGCAGAGGAGGAGGAGTAAAGAGGAAGAGAAATGGAGGTGAAATAGAGGAAGGCAGAGAGATGAGGGGTCGGTTGAGATGATGAGATGTGCTGTGATGATAATTATAGTTTTTATTTGTGTACCGTTTTATTTATTCTGTTTATATTTATTTTTTTTTTATTTTGGGGTGAGAGATAAGAGAGGATTTATTTTTATTTATCTTTATTTTATTTTGGGGTGGAATAGGTACCCGATAATTTATGATGATCGAGGTGAAGGATGGGGGAGAAAGGGAGTTCTGGGATGGTAATGGAGTGAGGAAGGAAGGGAGAAGAGAGGGGGAGGGGAGAAGGTGGGAGGGGGTGAAAGGAGAACGTGAGGAGGGGAGAAGGGAAAATGGGGTACGGGGAGGGTGGAAAGGAGGGGAAGAGGGAGGGGAGGCAAAGGGTGGAGAGGGGGAGGGGAAAATGTGAAAGGTGAGGAACGAGGCGCAAGATGAGAGGAAAAGCTGTTGTGAGAAAAAACAGGAAGGGTAGAAAGGAACGGATTGTGGGAGGTAAAGGGAGGGGGAAAGACGGGAAGGAAGGAGTGGATGAACAAACACACACACACACACACACACACACACACACACACACACACACACACACACACACACACACACAATATAAAGCATGTCATCGCTCACTGTCTCGTATGAATCGTAATGAACTATGTTGATATTCATGCTGGCCGACTATTACCCAAACTCGCAGGTGTTTTATAATTAACCTGTCATATATTAGAACAGGTAGGCAGGCAATCAGGCATGTAGGCAGGCAGGTAAATAGACTGATGACAGGAGGTAGTAGGTTTGAGTGGGGTGAAGCAGGCATGGGAGCAATGTGAGAAAATCAGGGAGGAGAGGAAAAGGGGAGGAGAGGGGAAATATGACGGCAAAAGAGGGTTGAGAGGGGAAAGAGAACGTAAAGGGAGAGATGAGAGGGGAATGAAAAATCGTGTGGAGGAGAAATGGAAAGGTGTGAGAGGGAAGATGTAAGAGGAAGGAAGGGGTTGAGAAGAGAAAGGAAGAGGTGTGAACGGGAAGAAGGGTTATGCAAGGGGATGGGAGACGTGGAGGGGAAAAAGGAGTAGGAGAGGAGTAGGTGGGTAGGAAGGTGTAAGAAGGAAGGAGGAGAGGAGAAGGGAAAGGGAGAGAAGAGATGGGAAAGGAGGGTTATGCGTGGAGAGGGGAGACGTAGAGTGAGAGGAAAAAGGAAGGGGGAAGGAGAGGAGAGGGAAGGAGGGATATGATGGAGAGGCCTAATAAGGGAGGAGAAAGGCATAGTATGGGGTAGGGGAGGCGTGATAGTGAGGGGAGAAGGAAAAAGAGAAGGGGAGGAGAAGGAAGAAGGGTTATAAAAGGGGAGGGAGAGGTCATAAAGTGAGGGGAAAAGAGATTATGTGAGGGGAGGGGAGGCGTAAAGCGAGGGGAGAGGACAAATGTGAGGGAACGAAAGAAGGTTGAAGGTGAAGGTGGACGCAGACAAATTGGTTGGTTTGAGAGGATACGGGGAGAGGGGAGAGATGGGGAAGAGGGGAAGAAAAGGGGTTAGAGAGGAAAGAAGAGGAAAGAGGCGCAAGGGAAGTGGGTGAGGGGAAAGAAGGAAAAGAGGATGAAAGGGGAGAGATAGGTGAGAGGAGGAGTGATAAATGAGAGGGGAAAGGGAGGTGGGTAGTAAAGAAACGAGGATGTTGGAGACAGTTGAAATGTTGAAAGAGAAAGGAGGAATATTAAAGGAGAAAGGTTGGAGGATGGAAGAGGAATATTAGAATGGATAGAAGAGACGATGGAGGGGAGAAGATAGATATGAGGGGAGGAGAATAAAAGAGAGCGAGGCTGTGAGGTGAATGAAAGAGGGTGTGTGGGGGGAGAGGAGAGTGGTGGAGGAGGAGAATGTGGTGTGGGAAATGAATGTGAAAGGGAGAAGAGAGGAGAATGGGGGAGGAGGAGAGTAAGGTGGGGGGGGGGATGGAAGGGAGAGTAAAGTTGACAGAGGCGAATGCGAGAGTAAGGGAGAGAAGGAGGGGAATTGTGAGGGGAACATTTAATTTAAGGGGAATGTGTGTTGGTATGAGGGAGGAAGGGAAGGAGTGTGTGAGGGGGAGGAGGGGAAGGGAGTAAGGAGGAGGGGGGAGGAAAGGAGGGGTCATGAGGAGGAGGAGGAAGGAAGGAGGGGACGTAGGAGGGGACGTAGGAGGGGACGTAGGAGGGGAGGAGGGAAGCGCAGAGAGGAGAGGGAGGGGGGAAGGGGGGAGGGGAGGGGAGGGGAAGGAGGGGGGAATGTTAGCATACAGATGACGGCTGGTACAGGTGTGGAGGCAGATTGCTTGAGACACCTGCCTCCTGGGGGAAGTGGCAGTGGGGTTATTGTGTACACCTGACACACACACACACACACACACACACACACACACACACACACACACACACACACACACACACACACACACACACCATACAATCACCAAACAATCACCCTCTCTCTCCCAAATGAACCCCCATTTAATCAAGGTTCAATCAGATCCGAGACACTATTTTGAAGCAGGTTCGAATCCCGGGCCTGTGATGGAGCGAATTATTGTCTCTGGTTAATTATTTCGCCTGAGGGAGTCCTTCAGGGAGACGTATAAATAAGATACATAGAGAATTCCTTGTCTATTTATATTTTTGGTGTGTGTGTGTGTGTGTGTGTGTGTGTGTGTTGTAATAATGTACTTATATTGGTGTTAGTATGTACACATCTTTGTATACATTTTTTCTATGTATGTATGCATGTATTTTATGTATGTATATTTATTCATTGTATGTGTGAATGTATGTATATGTATGCTTCTTCGTATATATGTCTATGTATATATATAATGGCTACCACGTTTAAAATACACATCATTCCCCGCTCCAGCCTCAGTGAAATTATTACATGCATCCAAACAGATTAAAGAATTAGGCATTAGAGGCGTCTATAGGATACCAAAAATAATGCGTGATATCAGAGCAAGCTGTTTTTACCATTTCTTTACTCTCAACCATTTGTGGATTGATTGATTAGCCTGTTTAGTCTCGGTTAACCCTCGCATGGCCGGGACAACTCTAGTTTTCTGTTCTAGCTACCTCAGACGATTTTATTCAGCTGGTTGAGTCACGGAAGCCTGAGAGTCTAGGTTAACGATTAATTTATTCTTGCGGAAAAGATTTATTGTGCTATACCGATTCAAGCCATTCATAGTAAAGAGGTAGTAGTAGTAGTAGTAGTAGTAGTAATTGTAGTAGTAGTAGTAGTAGTAGTAAGAGTAGTATTAGTAATAGTTGAAGGATGTTTGCATAACCAGGTAGAAGACTTGCTCACTTACATTGTTGCAATCACAGGTAGGCTAGGCATCACTTTCCAGCACAGTTTGAGAGGTTCAGTTAGAAATATTGTCTGAAGTATCGTAGAATTACAATACAGTAACGTACAATCACCCACATGGATCTTAACCCTGGGGGACGGGAATACTGATGCAACTCATTCACAGGAGCATTGAAAGCGGATGTATCGTTCCGGGTATCGTAATGTTACAGTACATTACGAGAGAATTTATTTGCCTGTAACTTGGTCCTGAGAGAGAGATAGAGAGGGGAGGGGGGATACAAACATGTCAGTCCTCTCTCTCTCTCTCTCTCTTTCTCTCTCTCTCTCTCTGTGTCAAGGATCAGTTCGAAATTTCCACATTTTCCCTCTCGTTTCCATGACGTATGGGGGAAGTTGGGGAAAACACACACACACACACACACACACACACACACACACACACACACACACACACACACACACACACACACACACACACACACACACACACACACACACACACACACACACACACACACACACACACACACACACACACACACACACACACACACACACACACACACACACACACACACACACACACACACACACACACACACACACACACACACACACACACACACACACACACACACACACACACACACACACACACACACACACACACCATTTTGAGTCCGATAGCGCCGAGAAAATACGGGAATTATTATTTTTTTTTATCCCCCATCCACATAAGCCGGAGATAACAAACCCAACTTCTCTCATTATCATCGTGGACTAACAATACATTATCGTGTTTTTTATCAAATCGTTGCTTTGCCTTTATAACGATGTGAAATAACTAGGAACGCCAATAATGAAGCAGCGTTGGACAGGTAAAGAAATTATTTACTTGTTTCCGAGCGCTTGATTGTAAATAAAGGTTAATTAAGGAATTCTCAGGTGTATCCAAACGTGTTATTTCCAGAGGGTCAGAATGAGGGGGTATGTAACGAAGAGTATGACTGAAACGAAGGTGTAAAAAAGAAAGACTGAAGCAGGGAGACATTATTTACTTAGTTCTTTTTTTCCATTTCGTATTCTCGTTGCCATATACACGCCCACACCAGCAGACTGAGCTGTTCCCGCAGTACAAATATACCGCCAAGTGAGTTACTACTGGAGTGTCGTTTATAGACCACTTTGCATATTAGTATAAAAAATATATAGTATTTTCTTGCGTTGTACCAAAAATTTTAAATGACAGAGGATATAGTGAAGAGTATAATATAAATGATAGTAATAATGAAGTGGACGTGGGCAGGCAGACTTAATATTTACTGTTCTAAATGTTAAATCATAAATAAAAGTTAAAAAAAAGGGGGTATCTCGTTGGGGAGGGAGATCTCATGGGGGGAATCTCGTATGCTATTACAAAACGTCAACACAAGCAATAAAATTAAAGGAAGTCATTATAAAGCAAACTGATGCAGGGAACATAATGTATTCGTATTTCCAAACTCAAAATCATGAATAAACAGTGCATCCAGCCTTACGATCCCAGAAAAGCAAAATGAAGGCACGTGTATTCAAGAGTAAAATTTAACTGAAAACAATAATGAAGCATTGTGGTGCCGGCGGACAGTAAAAATAAATAAATAAAAAATAGATTAATCTCTTGTGCAGCCAAAATATAAAACGCTGAAGTGAAGATAGATATTGTGAAGACTAATTTATATGAAAGCAATAGAGGAAAAACACGCGATTTATTTCCAAAGCATTGTGCTAATCTAAGTGGCTCTGGGGATTACCTGACACCTCTTCCTTGGCGATTTATTCTACACGTTACACCTGAGTATCCCGTTGCGTGTCATTGGTGCAAACTTATAGGTTGCTGTATATCCCCTGAATATAAGAGCGTGTTAAGATACTGAATGCAAAATAAATCGGTATGGAAGAGGTGTTAGGAAGCCGGTCACCTTGAAAAACACCACGTACAGGAAAATAATTATGTGCAGTAAAATAAATCGCACGGGAAGAGGAACTACGAAGCTTCCCATATCACCAAAATCACACCCACGGATGAAAAATACACAAATTCTCTCCCCTACACCCAGCCTTTCCCCGCCCAAATGAAGGTGTATATATATTTATCTGTGTAGTTTTATCAGGTACAATAATCAGGGGCTATTATGACCTACTTTGGGCTGCTAATGAGTGTGTCTGTGATAAATGTTTTTGTTGTGAAATGCAAAAATTGTGGGGGTAGAGTGTGTGTGTGGGATGGGTAGTGTGTGTGTGTGTGTGTGTGTGTGTGTGTGTGTGTGTGTGTGTGTGTGTGTGTGTGTGTTTGCTTTTTTTTTTTTTACTGAGCTTGCACATGCACGAGCAGCTGACTGAATGATAAGTTGTTAGGTATTAATTCTCTTGTTTTGCATACGTCTGTCTGTCTCTATCTGTCTGTCTGTCTGTCTGTCCATCTTTCTGTCTATCTGTTCATCCTCCAGGCATTTAGAAAACAATAATAATACCAGCATTTACCTGGACGCGGGTAAAGGTAAAACACTGCGAACTAATTAACATTTTTTACCTGTGCCTCCCATATTTTACATAACAGAAAACTACCTTGTACATGCTTCCTATCTTCATCATCATCATCATCATCATCATTTACAACAAAACTACAGTAACTAGATATGACCACTGCATTTTGCTTCGCCTAATCCCAAGTTTGCGCTTCTCGTTTGTATGTGTGTGTGTGTGTGTGTGTGTGTGTGTGTGTGTGTGTGTGTGTGTGTGTGTGTGTGTGTGTGTGTGTGTGTGTGGAGTCGTGCTGTGGGAAAGATTGCTGATAAATTTCCTCTCTTCTGGGAACTCCTCGACCCACGCCAGGTTGTGCAAAAGGTCAGGTATGGAGAAGCCTGGCACTGAGTGGAAACCTGCAAAGGACGGGCGAATATGGTGCTGAAATGCAATAAAAAGGTGTTGAAGGTGCTGTTGACATGGTAAAACAGTGCTGTGTGGTAAAAATGTGCTATTGGCATGATAAAACTGAGCTAGAAATGTGTTACTGACGTGCTAAAAGGGTGCTAAAATGATCTACAAAGGCGCTACTGAAATGCTAAGCGACGATTGAGCTGTTATGGACGTTCAGTATACAAAAAAATAAAAAAAATAAGAAAATAGGAAGGTGCTAGAAAGTGGTATCAACGTGCTAAAACGGTCCTAAAAGTGATGAAACGACATGTTGACAAAGTTATAAAAGGTGCTAAACAGGTGTTATTGACGTGCTTAATACGTTTTTAGTGGTGAAAAAATGGTGCTAATGGCATGCTAAAATCCTTGCTTCCTTTGGTACCAGTCCTCTTGTCATTACTTCTTTAATACCAGGCCCTTTGTCTCTTGATTACCGGTGTTGCTCTTAGCTAAACAATATCGCCTTGTGTTTGCTTGATTATACCTGACTAGTCGAAGTAATGAGGTGAGAGTAAGGCTAAGATGCATCGGATTAAGTTATTTTAGGATAGATTAAGTTTAGTTAGGTAAAGCAAGGTTAGTTTAGTTTATATTTGCGTAGTTTCTGTGGTGGAAATTATCGTCATTGTTAAAGCACACATTTCTACGTCTTGTGTGTGTGTGTGTGTGTGTGTGTGTGTGTGTGTGTGTGTGTGTGTGTGTGTGTTCATTTTGAGGTCTTTGTACATTTACCTTTAGGCAGTTAACACCTCGACTCTCAGATTAATAAACCATTCACCGTGGATGTAATAATAAATTGAATAACACTGCATAACCAACGTGAATCATGTATTTCCCGTAAGTAAGGAAAAATATTAGAGCAATAGTTAGGCCAGGAAATTTTGAGCAGCGGATTAGTTCTGTGCAATCTAGAACGAGAGTGAAAAAATTGTGGGGTTAGTGGAAGACATAACTAACTTTTTTTTTTCCACTTAAAGAGAGGCGGGCAAACCAGCTTGATTAAAGTGATCAAACCTCACAGTATCTTCCTTCACAATACCCACTTGGTGCGAGGTGAGGTGGAGGGTTAGGTGGGTGTGTGGAGGGGAGTAATTGTGGAGGGGGTGGAGCGGAGTGGTGGGTGTAGCGGATGTTGTGAATTTGTTGGGTGTGGGAATGTGGATGGGTTGGGATTAGGCAGAGGATTGGAACTGAAGGGAGATGGAAGGTTTGAGGAGGTTATAGGTGGATGGGAGGGATTAGGGTGGTAGTGGGAATAGAGGGATGGGTGGATGGGGTGATTAGAGAGTTTGGAGAATCACTAGGTGTGGATTGGATGAGCTAGGGGAAGGATTCAGAGGGAGTGGTGTGGTGAAGCTGATGAGGAGGGAATGGGATGTTGTTTGTAGAGAGGGATTGCTGAATTGGATGACTGTGGGGATGTGGGTAAGAGATGGGATTGGATGAACTGGAGGAGGAACCGTAAATAAGGAGAAATTTGTTGTGAAAAGATGAATAAGGAATTGGATTCGGTGGCGGGTGTGCAAAGGGATTCATCGATGGAGTGGGAGTGAACATCTGGGTAGGAAATAAAATTAGGTGAAATGGGGAGGAATGATAGAGGAATTTAAGTGGAAAGCAGCTGACTGAGGGAAGTTGGGATGAGCTGAGTTGGAAATATGGGGTTGGTGTGCATCTTGGGTCAGGTTTGAGACGTGAATTGATTTTGATGATGGTTTTATACGTGAATCTCGAATGGCAGCGATTTCCTCAAAGTGTGTGTGTGTGTGTGTGTGTGTGTGTGTGTGTGTGTGTGTGTGTGTGTGTGTGTGTGTGTGTGTGTGTGTGTGTGATCTAGCTGAAGTTCTTGAAATATTAGAACATTATCCTTACTAATTACGCATGTTAAGATAATGCACAGACTCGTGAAGTTGACAGTAGATGGAAAGCGCAACAATAGAGTGATATAATAAGACCACGCATATATTAAAGATAGTGAGAATTGATATGAAGAATAACATCAACAGCAGAGCAATATAAAGATAAATGCACAGGTGAACGATGCAAAGAATAAATGTGAAGAAAAATACTTAGCTATATTTTAAAATAACACATCAATGACGTTAAGAACAGATGAAAAAAAAAGAGCGAGGAGGAACTAGAGAAAAAATGCCAAAAACAACAACATTAAAGCAAGGAGGAAATAACAAACACAACCACTTTATGACCCGATTTAATACTCCGATAAAGGGCCTTAGAGAACACCGATAAAGGGCTTAGAGAACACGATAAATGATGGCTTTAGAGAACACCGATTAATGGCCTTAGAAAACACCGTTAAAAGGACTTAGAGAACACCGATAAACGGCCTTAGAAAACACCGATAAATGGCCTTAGAAAACACCGATAAGTGACCTGAGAGAACACCGATAAATGGCCTTAGAGAACACCGATCAATGACCTTAGAAAACACAAATACATGGCCTTAAAGAACACCGGTAAATGGCCGTAGAAAACACCAATAAATGACAGTAGAGAGCACCGATAAATGACAGTAGAGAACACCGATAAATGACAGTAGAGAACACCGATAAATGACAGTGGAGAACACCGATAAATGGCCTGAGAGAACATTGCAGTGATTACCTCGCTTCATCCTGCTGATGGCCGTTGTCGACAGAGCCTGGTTGCAATTGATATACTGCACTGATTTGTTGTTGTTGCACAGTTTATGCGTCCGTTCACTGACATTGATATTCGTTGCCTGTGGAAATGTGCGTGATAATGGTGCATACCTGTGCTCTTTACTACACAGGTGTTTGTTGAAATCTTACATTCTTATTGTGGTCATGTTCCTTATCATCATCATCATCATCATCATCATCATCATCATTAGAATAGTCACCACCACCACCACAAGCACCGTCCAGCCTCATGTACTATGCGGAGTACAAAGCATCCTGCAACACCTGTGCTGGGCGAAGGAATCACCCCTACCGTACGAGCGAATCTGATATTACTCCAGCCTACATCCCCCTCCTTTCCCCCCTGCTGATTTCCCCTCCTGCTTTTTTCCACCCTCTCTCCCCTTTCGTTCTCCCTTCCATTTCCCTCCTATCCTCTTTTCACATCTACTTCTTCGTCTCTCACATTTACCTTCCCAATCCTTCTCCCTCCCCCTTCCTTCCCCTCCCCTACGTCTTAAGTTAGAGGGAGGGAGGAAGGGAGGGACGGGCTCTGCTATTGCTCACACTCTTCTCCCCATTTTCCTCTTTCCCATTGTCCTTCTTTCCTGTTTCCCCGTCTCCTCCTTCCACCCTGATATTTTCCTCCCAGCCCATCTTCCTCCTCTCTCTCCTCCCCCTCCCCTCTTCGTAGGAAATGGGATGGGGGAAGGACTCTGATATTGCTCTCACTCCTCCCCCATCCACCTCCTCTCCTCTTATCTCTTCTTCTTCCTCCTTCCTCCTCCCCTCCCTCTTTTCACTTCTCCTCCCTCGTTCTTCCTCTCCTCCCTGTTTCCCCGTCTCCTCCCTCCTTTCCCTTCTCCTCCCTCTTTCATCACATTTTCTTCCCCAACCCTACCCCCTCCCACTCCTTCCCAAGCGAGGGGGAGTGGGAAGGGGAGGGGGAGGAGGGGAAGGGGAGGGAATTGGGGAGGGGGAGGAGGGGAAGGAGAGGGGAGGGGGGAGGAGGAGGAAGGGAAGGGGAGTGGGGAGGAGGGAGGGGCTCTGATATTGGCCGCAGGTCGTTTCCCATTTGTCGTCCTGACCAACAAAACGTGTCTCTTCTCTTCCATCTTCTCATTTTTCCTCTTTTCCCTTTTTCCTTCTTCTCTTTCCCTTCGTATTTCCCCTTCTCTTTTTTGCCGTTTTTTCTTCCTCCTCTTCCCTTTTTCCCCCTCTTCTCTTCTTTCTTCTCTTTTCCCCTTTTCTTTTCTGCTTTCTTTATTTCTCTCCTTTCGATACCTCACTTTCCCAACTGTAATATCTCCATCTTGCCTTCTCCCCTTCTTTCCTTTCGTCTTTCTTTCCCTTTCTTTCCTCCCCTCTTTTCCCTCTTTCTCTTCTTTCGCATGTCACCCACCTCTTTTTTTTTCTTTTACCTTATGTCCTGTCTTTCTTTGTCTTGTTTTCCTACCCTTCCTCTTTACTCTCTCTTCTGTCCTTTCTTTTTCACTGTCTCCTGTCATTCTAGTCCTATTTTGCTCTCTCTCTCTCTCTCTCTCTCTCTCTCTCTCTCTCCCTCCTTTCTTATTTTCCTCATTCTTCCCTTCTCTTTCTGCTGTCTCCCGTCTTTCCTTCGCTCTCTCTCCTTTCTCCTTTCTCTTTTCACCCTTTTTTCCCTCGAATTTTCATCTCCCTGCCTTCCTTCTTATTCCTTCTTCATTCTCACCCTTCTTTCCCACTATTTTTCATCTCTCTGCTTTCTTTCTCATTCCTTCTCCCTTCTTTTCTTATTTTTTGTCATTTTCTTGTCACCCTTCATAGCTTCATATTTTCCCGGCTCCCTTTTTTCCTTCTCTTTTTCCTGTCTCCTTTCTTCCTTTTCTGCCTTTTACTATCAACCTTCCCGTCTTCATTTCCTTTGCAGACGACATAAAAAAAATGGTATGTTATTAGTATTAGTATAATTGCTGCTACCACTGCTACTACTTCAACTGCTACTACTACTACTACTAATACTAATACTACTACTAATGCTACTACTACCACTTTTATTATTATTATTATTATTATTATTATTATTGTTGTTATGATTATTATTATTGTTATTATGATGATGATGATTATTATTATTATTGTTGTTTTTGTACCTTCAGTCTGATAACGTGTGTTTCACTTTTTTCTCGTTTCTCCAGACGATTTTATTCACGTTTGGAAAGAATCTTCGAAAGGGGGGAGGGGGAGAGGGAGAGGGGGAATTAAATACAGTGTTCATATTTGTTTCTCTTCTTCTGTACGGAGGATTGATGGAGGGTGTAGGGGGTACGGGAGAGCCATCGACTTTGCCATCTTGCCCTTAGATTTTTTTTTTTTTTTTTGCATCTTAAATACCTGTAATAAGAGAGTATATAAGTCTTCCTATTATCCCTGAAAACCGGATTGCCTGGAAATGAGTGTAAGGTGTGTGTAGTCTGTGTATCTGTGTAACAATGTGTGTGTGTGTGTGTGTGTGTGTGTGTGTGTGTGTGTGTGTGTGTGTGTGTGTGTGTGTGTGTGTGTGTGTGTGTGTGTGTGTGTGTGTGTGTGTGTGATTTCCACTGTCTCCCTACTGTCTTCCCTTATTTTCTCCTTATTCTCCCTTTTCGTGTGTAACTTTTTATTCCCCCTCTCTCTCTCTCTCTCTCTCTCTCTCTCTCTCTCTCTCTCTCTCTGCTTTGTCACGCCTTCTGCTCCAAATCCAATATTACCACTATAACGGTAAATGCCACCCTAGGGACTGACCAAGGAAGAAGGAGAAGAGCGGAGAGAAAGGGAGTGAGGGAGAAAGGATATAAAGGGAGGTGGAGAGAGAGGGGGGAGAGGGAGAAAGGTAGGGAGGAAGGAAAAATGGAGAAAATAGGAAGGGAGAAAGGAGGAGCGAAAGGAAAAAGGGTGAAGAGGGAGAGCAGGGGAGTAAGGGAAGAGGAAGAGGGAGAGAGAGAGAGCAGAAGGAAGAGGATGAAGAAAAGGGAGAAAGGGGAGGGAGAGCAAGAGAACGGGGAGAAGAGGAAGAAAAAGGGAGTAAGAAGAAGCGGAGGGCATGTGAAGAGGGAAGGAGAAAGAGAAAAAGAGAAAAGGATGAAAGGAAATTGAGAGGATGAAGGGAGTGAAAGGAAATAGAGGAATGGGGAAGAGGAAGAGAGAAAGGAGGTGAGAGGAAATAGGGAAGAGGGAGGGAGAAGCAAAAAGTGGAGGAAGTACAGGGAGAGAAGACAAAAATACGGGGGAGAGAATGAGGGAAGGTGAGAAGGAAGGATAAACGGAAGAGGATTGAGGAATTTGGGACAGGAAAAGGAGAGTGGTGTGTGTGTGTGTGTGTGTGTGTGTGTGTGTGTGTGTGTGTGTGTGTGTGTGTGAGAGAGAGAGAGAGAGAGAGAGTAATCCAAATTGAGAAAGTGATGACTCGAGATACACTGTCAAGAAAGAAGAGAATGACAGGTGTGAAAAACTCCCCTGGAATACTAATGAAATAGACGGACAGGTGGACGGAAGAGGTGAGGGTAGAGAGAAGCGAACGAGATGTACGTGAGGTGGAAGTGAAGAGATGAGGGGTCCAGGGAAGGGAATGAGAAATCCGTGAGGTGGAAGTGAAGAGGTGAGGGTACAGGGAAGTGAACAATAAGTACGTGGGCTGGAAGTGAAGAATTAAGTACAGGGAAGTGAACGAGAAACGTGAAGTGGAAGTGAAGCGATGAAGAGTGATTTAAGTGAAATGTTAACAGCTATATGATCATAGTGGACAAAAAATTAATGTGATTTGTTTGTCTTTTTCACATACAATTCATCCTCTCTACATCTTTATACAGACAAACAGCATAAGAAGAGGTGTTAGGGAGCTTCCTTAACCGAGTAGAAGACCGGCCTAAGAGTCTTAACCTCTCTTTCCTGTTCTTTAAGACTTCTTTTTTTTACCCCACGCAGGGAAGACGTGGGTAATAGACTTTTTCTGTGTCCGCCAGGGAGGAGAGACAAAAAGGGAAAATTGCAGCACTGTTGGTGAAGAAAATAACCTGATGAAAGTGTCAACAAGAGAAATGGAAGCCAAAGAAAAGGCAGTGGAAAAAGGAAATAAAAAATATTCACGTGGAGAGGAGA